>NC_025698.1:4234132-4236453 GCF_000633955.1 Camelina sativa | reverse complement strand
TGCAGGTTTGCATACTACTGTATTGTCAGCATCCATATCAGCACTGATCCAAAAATATTATTTTCCCTTGAAAGATGAGTCCTCACTCCTTAACTATAGTAAGAATAAAAAAAACTCTTAACGACATCATCAATGATTGGTGCGCAGGAAGCATGTAAAGGTCTTGTTGGAACTCACGATTTTAGCTCCTTCAGGGCAGCTGGTTGCCAGGTCAAATTTCTTTTTATGTCTTTGTTTAAACATCTCTTTATGTCATACACTAACACTATCAATATGAAATGTTCTGAATGGTTGGACATATTCTTCACAGAATCCCTGATCAATGCATCTTATTTGTGGCTTGGTAGACCTTGAATATTTGTTTGTGTTTGTGAGATAGTATGAATATATGATAACTCTAGCAGATTAATCTCTCCTTAGAATGAATTTTTGTAATCCTGATCTGTTATGGCAATAGCTTGTTCCTTAATCCTTTCTAGTATTCTCAGTTATAACAGCGCCCCAAAGCACTCTCGCAAATTCAGTTTTTATTGTAGTCAGTAGATGTTAATCTTGATTCTTTAAATTAATATACATATGTATCCTTTCGTCTCGGTGATATACAGAAAAGGGAAGATAGCTTGTGGTCTGCATCTAAAAAGAAGTTACTGTTATGTGTAGACTAGTGTTCTTCCAGAAATCTGTTAACTCTTTTGACGAGTTGTTGTTATGCAGGCAAAGTCACCTGTGAGATCTTTAGATGAACTAAATGTTACTGAAGTACCATCAACTCCATACTTTCCATCTATCACGGAGAGGGCGTGGAGTAACCTAAACAATGGAGATCCTCTCGCATGTTCCGGTCAACCCAAGACTGAGACTGTTGGTGTTGCTACCAATGTTGAAGAAGTGAACGGGTCTACAGATGGTGATTCTTTTGGTGCAAGGAGACGGCACCGCTGCTATGTAGTTACAGCGCGTTCCCGCGGTTTTCTGTACCACCAGGTTTGAGTTTTTTATTCATTGTCTCTCTTGGTAGATCACGTGTATCAATTGTAGTCTTTTTATCGATACACATAGTAATAGTTGTCCACATATCCTCTTTTTGTTGTATGCGGAACTTCGAATAAGAAATGTATCAATTTGATTTGAAAATGAAAGGGATGAATTGTGCTGCTCTTTGTGGTCTGTTGATTTACAGTGTCTTTATGATGTGCAGGTTCGACTGCTTGTAGGAGTACTAAAATGCGTAGGCACTGGAGAATTGACGGTTGCAGACGGTATGTTGCTGTCTCTTTCTTCAGAGAGTTTACAGTTGTAGGTTTGATTAGAATTGAAGGATGTTTAACTGCCTTATTGGGGTTATCTATGAATTTGCTTCAGTTGAACGAATCCTGGAGGAGAAGACAGTGGCTGCAACCAAACCCATGGCTCCTGCTTCTGGTCTATATCTTGCCCGTGTCAAATACGAGTTTCCGTGAAGACTGAAGTTCACTTCATTTCCGCAACAATGGGTGAGGAGTCACCAGAATGGATTCCGTTCAGAAGCTGAATCTTATATACTACAGTTCCGGACGCCATTCGAATCTTTCTTACATTAATATATTATAAAATGTTCAATTTTTCTTCTACTTTTTTACCATAATTTCCAATAATAATTTTCTATTTTATTTCTTCACTTTAATAGAAATAATTCATATAATATGATTATTAATTTTTTTTGTAATTTTACTCTAATTATAATAAATTAAAATATATTTTAATATATAGAATTTATAAATATTTATAGAGAAATAGATGAATTTATATTTCGTTTTAAGAGAGAATACTGCAATATTATTTGGAAACCATCGCGTTCAAAAGAAAAAAAACAAGTTTAGAGGTTCATATTTTTCTAAAACTGAACGCTAATGATGAAAGAAGCAGTTTTTTTTCTTTGAACCAATCTGTTTTTTTCTTATGGTTCGTGACTCGTGAATACCAATTTATTCAATAAGCTAATACTTTTAAATAACCTCCATGGGTATTCCAACTGTTTAGAAAATGAAAATGAATTTTAATTTGAGAAAATTGGCTTTTAAGTTGACTACTATCTGAAAGGCTTGAAAGAGGCCACCTCTGACCAAAGAGACGAATGCATCTTGACTAAACATCGGAGTATCTATCTCAGTCATGTGAAGCAGCATCAAAGGCCGAGGTTACTTAGAAGCTGACTCCATCTGGGAGTTTCTTCATCAAAAATGTATGTTAGAGGTGACACCAGTACTCCACTTCCTCCCACCTGAAATCACATTTCATGACACATTACTTAACGAAACTTCTGAGATTCGAGACGAAAGACT
>NC_025698.1:4220266-4232746 GCF_000633955.1 Camelina sativa | reverse complement strand
ATCTCGGTACTAAATGTGGTTTGGGCTATTAAATTTCAAGAGTGATGAAAGCTATGTATTTGTAAATCCCTTCAATAATGACAATCTTAGAGTAAAGGAGCGAGGTGGAAAGAAATGATGGATGGCATAACTAACCGCTCTCAGTTGCTGCACAGACTCATATAGAGCTTTTTTGGGTACACAAATCACAATGGCGTAGTACTCAATTGATATTTTTCCATCTCGTTTACAGTAAACTGGACTTATTGTTGGTCCCTGCACATCACAAAAGCACAATCGTCTAAAACTATCACCTATCAAATCAGTGTAAAGATATTCTTGGGTTGGAGCTAGGAACTAAGGGCTTGTGAACCCCAAATTTTCTCAAACTTTACCTGCAATCCTGATAATGATGATTGGGTTTTCACACGTTCAGCCACTTCCTCAGCATCCGTTCCTCTCATGTTTGCAACAACCTGGAGTGAAAACACAGGATGAAATAAAGCAAAGGTAGAGATAAGGAGATACATTACAATTACTATGCACATACAGTGAATTGACCATCTGCCTTCAAATGAGCCTCTAATCTCTCGAGAATCTCATGCACTGTTTCTAGTGCTCCTTTTCTCTCAGTCAATGCCCTTCTGCTCGCCACTAATGCAGCCTGATAGTAAGAAAAAAAAAAGAATTATCTTCTGGTACACCGGTTGCCAAGTGGAAGGAAAACAGTAGTGAATTCCAAAGATCTTCACATCATACCTGACTTTCCAGCACAATCCCTCCTTCAATCTCTTTTAAGTTGTTCTCTTTAAGGGTTGTCCCACTACTCACAAGGTCCAAAATGGCATCAGCTATCCCCATCTAATTAACAAGAGAAAATTTGTCAACAAACACTGCACACAACATTAGTCTCTTTCTGTATTACACTATTACTATAATCCAGCATCTCACGCTGCTGGGACAAAATAGCAAACATACTTTCACAAAAACGTTAATCCCATAGAAAGAATCCAATAACTCTCTTATAGAAAGATCTAATGTACTCAGCATTTTCATACAAAAACCAAGCCTAACTAATCTTTATCGAAGCATAGTTCGAAATCCAAGGTTGATTTGAAATTATTGTAAATCTCACCGCAGGAGCTGCCTCTAGGGCTCCATCTGCAGTTGAAAAGCTCACATGCTTGATACCGTTATCTTTCATAAATTTGGGGCCTAGCTGCAAACACAAGTTGGATAAATTCCAAAACAATTAGAATGCATTCCGAAAAAAGGTTAAAGGACAATAATGCACCAAAGGAATACTTGTAACGCATCATACATAAGTGAATCCTGTGGCAACTCGTAAAGGTCTTTCCGCAGTCCATTGAGGCATTTGTGCTAGCTCCTTCAGAGATTTTATATTCTCAAATATTCCATAATTGGGTATCTGAAATCATATGAAAAGAGCAATCAATAAGTCATCTGTATTGATGATGAACCACAACTATAAAAGATTTGTACGTACCGCAAGGGAGAGATGACAATCTCCAAAGTTGAGAGCTTCGTGGACAATGATAAGATCTTCGTTACCCTAATATATAACACAAACCTTTAAGCTTTAATGCCAAATGGTCTGCAGATGACAAGTCTAGGTCATATAAGCTAACGCAAACAGTATGGGTTAGCAATGTCAAGGAAAACCACAGCAGAACGAATGACAAGATTAGACTCATTTCTTTATCTCTACCATGAAAAACAACCATCAGCACAAAGATACCCTAGAACCTCAACATGTGTCTGCTAATCAAGATATAGAAGTATGATGTTATTTACCTGACCAAATTCACTAACTATGTCAAGACCAACAATGCCTAAATCCAGATCTCCTGAGAGCAACTTCCTGACAATGTCTTTTGGCCGTTGAAACCAAACTTCAGTATTTGGTAACTGGAGGACAAGAAAAAAAGAGATCACCACAGCAAGCCGAGAAGTTGAAAAATACTAAAAATAACTAAAATAGAACTCAATACGCTTTCGCCTTTCTCCGAATGCATACCTGGGGAATTTGAGCAACATATTGCCGCGGATTGACTTGTTTGACAAACAATTGGCAATCCTTCATGAGAAAGGAGAAAGTAAAAGAGTCGTAAGGAGCCATAAGATTGCAAATCAGAGAGTGAAAAAATCATTTCAGAGAATCAAAGGATCAAAATGAAACCTTTAAGAAAGCAAACACAAAACTATTACGATAGGACACTCATATACTACCTAACTTCGCCTAGGGAACGATATGCAATCAATATTTACAGCTCAAATATAAGAAAGACGAGAGGTATATCTTTCTTCTTCACACCAGAGAGGAGGAGTCAGGAATGAGTTAAAATGTGCCTTGAAGTCTCTTGTTATTATGCCTCTGTTTGGTTAAAAGTCCATTGTGTTATATATATTACTTCTTGATTTGCTTCAAGAGAGCAGCTACAGATCCACAATGTGTTGACTCGTTATTGCATCTCTCACAACAAGCCTGTAACATCTCTATCACTCTCTGGCACCTGCAACCACCCCACATATATAAATCTTAATTAGTATCTCTCTCCAGTAAAAAACTATGGTATGGAAAGTGATGTTGTTGTTCAACGTCGCTTACCTGTGTTAATCATGACTGATTATATTCATGGAACTGTCTAAATTAAGGCCTAGAGACATGACTGATGATTATACTACACAAATCATTTATATGCACAAAACCTGGTAAAACAGTAGGACTCATGTAGACACACAAAAAAAAAAGAAAGCCAGGCCCCTTCGGAGAATTCGTAATCAAAAGAAGAAAACCAGTTCCTTTTCCTTATAGCTCATCATAAGTTTCTGATTTATATAAAGCTAGTTTTGTGAAACCAATGTAATAAGTTCATGCCAACAAAGTGACAGTGCACTTCCATATTTCTCCCAAGACAGGGATCATAAAATAGATAGTGAGGATATCTACAACCAGCCTGATGATGATGATGATCATACGACAACAATAAGAAACCAACAAGATTCAGTTAAATATATTCTACTCGGCCATCTCTCTTTCTCAAAATACAGATAATGGATGACCCGCAATTCAAAATGGTCTTAGAGCTCTCTATAATCAATTTGTTGTAATTGATAACCACAAGAACATGCTCAGATTATCTAAATCAAAAGCCAGACATTTATAACAGTGCGTCTTGTTAATAATTCACACCATCAGGGTCTCTCTCGATTCTTTAGGGACAGAGTGATTTTGATCCAATACAACAAGTACACCCAAAAAAAAAATCAGCTAACCTTGGGAAAATTTGGTCAATAAGCTCCAGACCAAACCTCACAATTACTAAGAAAAAGGATTCTTAAAAGCCATCAAGGATGATGCATCAAATAAAATCTTATTATGCTAACAATACAAGAGAAAGAACCTAGCTGAAATTGAAAACCCAACAATCGAGACATGAACCCAAAAACTAGAATGGATATCTCCAATTACCACTAGAAACATCAAATATCATAAGCAACCTCTGATGAATCTTTATGAATTAATAAGCAATCACCTTTGAGGAAGAAAATTGTTCTTGGAGAGACATGCTTGGATGTCGCAAGCCTCTTTCTTGCAAGGTTCTTTACTCGGTTGCGCCATCTTCTTCTTCTTCTTCTTCTTCTCTCTCTCTTTCTCACAGGCTTTTCTCAGCTTTGGTTGTTGATCTCTCTGATTGATTCAAGCAAGCGTCAAAATACTTTTTTTTTCCCGATCACCGACTTGACATAATCCGCCTGAGAGGAGAGAGATTCGTCGGGACCTCGGGAAATTAAACCACAACCAAACCGATCAATCTTACTGAACCGAACTAAACCATTCAGATATTATTAAATCGAACCAAACCGGACCAGGATTATTTTTAGGTTTCGTATCCTTTGTCCTCCACACCTTCATTATCAATAAAAAAATGTTCTAACCAGAAGATATTAGCAGTATACTGATTTTAATTATATTTCGTCTCCATGTTATTTATTACTACTAATAAACATCTAATTTCAAGGAGGGCGTGAAAAGAGCTTTTTGGTGTTTGAACTTTGAACAACGCATCTCTTTTCTGACACATTCTTCGATCTAATTATCATATCTTAATTAATTACTTTTTTGGTCAACACACTTTTTAATTACATATATGCATAATTTGTGACCTCTAAATTGTAATTTACGGATTGCTTGCTTTTTGTGGTTGAAAAGGTTTAATCTGCCACAAGGCATACTACTAAAAAAGAGATAGAGCAAGCTGCTTGCTCTAAAATAACGAATATATAATATATTTTCTGCTTACATAATCAACTAATTGCTGTTATTTATATTCACTGATGTAATGTGGTGATGATGTCCAAATCTTTCTGTTAAAACATATCCAATAGTTCTTTGTTTTTTCTTCTATAATAGAAATTAAGTTTTACTCTAATCCACTTCTAAAATAGAAATTGCTATTACCATCGGAGATCTCTCTGTAATGTAGCGAGTTTTTAAGTAATAGAGATCTCTACAATAGCCTCCAAAATCTAATAACCTAAGCTACCTTAATTTCTAAAACCATTCTATAAAAAAATACAGAAATAAAAAGAAAGTTAAAAACATAGCATAATAAAGCAATAACATCACACGAAGAAGAGAAACATACGTGAATCATTCAATCAATAATAGCTGCCATGCCACCCACTAAACTACCAGAATTTTTTTGCAAAATTAGATTAGTAGTGTACATATAAGGTACTAGTAGATTTTACGTACTACAGTAATATTACAGCTAATATATATAAGCGTTAATTAATCAAATAAAAAAGGGTAAGTGAAAAAACCAAAAATAGAAAGAAAAGGAGTAAAGTGTGGGTTTTGTTTACAAATGCAAAACTCTTCTCGTTCAAACACTAAACCAACAGTCACTGTGTGACTTCTTTGCTTTAATTCTCTCTCTATTTCTTAAAACACACGGGGAAACCCGAGGCGTCACACTTAAAAACTCTTTTGAGATTTTGATCTCTCTCTATATCTCTTTGTCATTCCCAAAACCAAATAGTAATATTTTCACGTTTTAGGTAAAAAAAGAAAAGTTCTAAATTGTCATATATTTTAATCGATCAGAATCTGAAAATTCGGCGTGATCGATCACTGATTTTATTTTGTTCTCTCGTTTGCAAGAGAAAAATGGATGCAATGCTCGTTGTCACTGTCATTCTCTTCGCAATCGCATCACCCACACGTAAGTCTTTTTAATTCCTTTAAAAAAAACAATTTGTTCATATATAAACCGTAAAATTTGTAGGGTTTATGATTTAATAAGTGATAAAAAATGGTTGCAGATGGATACGATCCTTTGGATCCGTTCGGTAAAATCATTATCAAATGGGATCTCCTTTTATCTTCACCTGGCAGACACTCGGTAACTCTTCTTTCTCTCTTTTTTTCTTGTTATTTGTTGGTTTCTCTTCGTATTTTGTACTAATTTCTTTCAATTTTTCATAAAAAAATATAAGCAATTCTCCTGCAAAAAAATTATGTGTCTGATTATGGGACCCGCATGAGCCTCGGATAATCTGGGATTTTTTATTTTTTTTTGTTCTTGAACGAATATGGGTTTATGATGAAATGCTAAATGAAAGTAGTACAACAAATATGTGGAAAATACTTAAATACATTACTAAAATAGAGTCCGAATCTTCAGCTTAAGACGACGAAGTTACTCAATAGTTTGTTTTGTCTCTTGCTAGGTTGATTTTGTCAAAATCATTTTTATCATTTTTATGTTAAAACTTGAAAAATCTCTGATTCCTTCTTTTCTTGTTTTTTTTTTTTTGTATTCTT
The DNA here is from genome assembly GCF_000633955.1 of Camelina sativa. NCBI lineage: Eukaryota > Viridiplantae > Streptophyta > Magnoliopsida > Brassicales > Brassicaceae > Camelina > Camelina sativa. The sequence goes on along the minus strand of NC_025698.1, from coordinate 4,226,916 downwards.
TATTTGTAAATTATGTTTATGTATATTAGTTTTTAAGAAGTTAATATTTATAAATAACTTATTGTAACTATATGTACTATAGCATAGTAGCATTGATTTTGATAAATAGTCACTTATATTCTTGACTAGTACAAGAACCAGTATTTAAAATGATCAGACTATTCAACCTATATATATACAAATGCGTGGTGGAATATCCAAAATGTTTGTAGGTACAAGTAACAGTAGAGAACATGCAAGAGTACCGGCACGTGGAGAAACCAGGGTGGAAGCTGAGTTGGCATTGGCTCAACAAAGAAGTGATATGGGACATGAGAGGAGCTGAGACGACCGAGCAAGGCAATTGCTCTGCCTTTGCCTCCAGCAACAACCTCCCTCACTGCTGTCTCCGCCGACCAACTATCGTCGATCTTCTTCCCGGAGCATCTTACAACCTTCAGGTCTCTAACTGTTGCCGTGGAGGCGTCTTGACTTCCATGTCTCAGGACCACGCCAATCACGTCTCTACTTTCACAATGGACATTGGGAGCTCTCCTGATGACCCTGAAGAGTTCAGTATCCCTTATAACTTCGATATTGGGGTCCCGGGTTATAGCTGCGACAATGCCACATCCGTGGCCCCGACCAAGTTTAGCACAGACAAGGGCCGTCGCAAAACGCAAGCTCTAGGTAACCAAAATGTTATAAGATGCTATTTTCTTACAACAAGAAGTCGAGATACTTAACATGGATATATTTGGTGTTGTGAGCAGCAACATGGGAGGCAGTGTGCGTGTACTCGCAGTTTCGATCATCACAATCACCAAAGTGCTGCGTTTCACTCTCAGCATTCTACTACCAAAACATCGTTCCTTGTCCTACCTGTAGCTGCGGCTGCTCGAGTTCCCCTTGTGTCAAGTAATTCACTCTTTCGAAACTCTTTCACGTTTACTTTAGTTATTGTTTGGTTTGATGTCTTCTTGCTGAATGTTCAGGAAAGGAGAGATGCCGCCATATCTGGAACAGAAACATGATCCATATGAGGAAGTATCACCTGTGGTGACATGTTCGGATCATATGTGTCCTATCCGCATCCACTGGCATGTGAAAGTGAACTACAGAGAGTATTGGAGGGTAAAGATCACGGCAACGAATCTCAACACAATGAAGAATTACACTAATTGGAACTTAGTGGTGCTTCATCCAAACTTGAAAAGCGTCCAACAAGTCTTCAGCTTCAACTACAAGTCTTTGACACCATATCAAAACAGCATCAGTGAGTCAATTATAAAAAAGCTTTATTTTTCTTTTCATACAATCTTGGTTTAAAATCTTGACTTGGTTTTTGGTGGGTTTCAGATGACACAGGGATGTTTTGGGGAGTGCAGTTTTACAACGATGTTTTACTTCAGGCAGGAAAGATTGGGAATGTGCAAACAGAGTTATTGCTAAAGAAGGATATGGGAAATTTCACTTTCAAAGAAGGATGGGCATTCCCAAGGAGGATCTTGTTCAATGGGGATGAATGTGTTATGCCTTCACCAGATGACTATCCAAGGCTGCCCAAATCTGCTTCACTTTCTTCTTCATCTTCCTCTACTATTACTATTAGCTTTGTTACCGTCGTTTTCTGTTTTCTCCTCCATCTTCTACTTGTTTGATGACAACGTTTTCATTTAAACCCTGCATTATTTATATTTTTTTGACAATTTCAAGAAACCAAAAGCCTCTTTTAAAGAGAGCTGAATTTAATTTTGCTCCAAGTAGCTTATGTGGTGTGATGCACTCACATTTCTTGACCATTTGTTATTTTTTGAACAGAGAATAGAGCAAACCTTTAGTTCTTAATTTCCTTCTTTTTCTTTATTTTTGAAACTGGTATGGCCAACATCATGCTGTGAAGTGAAAAGGAAAAAAATACTCTTTTCGAATGCCTTGTAAACCAAGCACAGATTTAATAAGGCGATAGTACATTTATTAAGAGCTCTTATAAAATGGAAGAATGTATAATGGAAGTAAACTCGTAAAGCAATATTTCTATATTATGATTATATAAAAAGTGAAAGTAATAGAAGTATAATCTAACAAGACAATATAATCTATATGATAAATCTTTAAATAAAAGTTTTTTTATTTGTCTCTAGAACATATAAAAGACAAAATGGCATGAATCAGCATCACATATGTATCAAATATGTAAAATTCACAAATAAGAAAGAGGAAAAAAGAATATTCGGAGCCAATAAGATTTTTTATATATACGTGAGAGACAAGTGGCCCAATTGATAGAGTTGTTAGGCCCACTTCCAAAAACGCCTCTTTTATAAAAACCCGCCTCTTCCTTCACACCAACCTTCACCTTCTTCTCAGATCTGTTTTTGAGATTCTTCGATTGCATCTCAAAAAAATCTCAAAGCTATGGCTACCTCCTCCGCCTGGAAGCTCGATGACCATCCCAAACTCCCCAAGGGCAAAACCATAGCCTTAATCGTCTTAGATGGCTGGGGTGAATCTGCTCCTGATGAGTACAACTGTATCCACAACGCTCCTACTCCAGCCATGGATGCTCTTAAACATGTATTGTTTTTTTTACCTTCTTATCCTTTTTTGATTTTGATGCGTTTTTCGATTCATCCAACTTATTTTATTTATTTTGTCTCTCCATAGGGAGCTCCTGATACTTGGACGTTGATCAAAGCTCACGGTACTGCTGTTGGACTTCCCAGTGAAGATGATATGGGAAACAGTGAGGTTGGTCATAATGCTCTTGGTGCTGGTCGTATCTTCGCTCAAGGTGCTAAGCTTTGTGACCTAGCTCTTGCTTCCGGCAAAATCTTTGAAGGTGAAGGTTTCAAATACGTTTCTGAATCTTTCGATACACATACTTTGCATCTCGTTGGACTTCTCAGTGACGGTGGAGTTCACTCTCGTATTGATCAGCTTCAGGTTTCGATTTGATCTGTTTTTATTTTTGTTTTCCCCTTAATTTATGTTTGGGTGTTTTTTTGTTGTTCGATTTCTTATAATACTTGTTTGTTTTGGATAGTTGTTGATTAAGGGATCTGCTGAACGTGGTGCTAAGAGAATCCGTGTTCATATCCTTACGGATGGTCGTGATGTGTTGGATGGTTCTAGTGTTGGATTTGTTGAAACTCTTGAAGCCGATCTCGTTAACTTACGTGAGAATGGTGTTGATGCTCAGATTGCATCTGGTGGAGGACGTATGTATGTGACTTTGGATAGGTATGAGAATGATTGGGAAGTTGTTAAAAGAGGTTGGGATGCTCAAGTTCTTGGTGAAGCTCCTCACAAATTCAAAAACGCTGTTGAAGCTGTGAAGACACTGAGGAAAGAGCCTAGTGCCAATGATCAGTACTTGCCTCCGTTTGTGATTGTTGATGACTCAGGGAAAGCTGTTGGTCCCATTGTGGACGGCGATGCTGTTGTCACTTTCAACTTCAGGGCTGATCGTATGGTTATGCATGCTAAGGCACTTGAATACGAAGATTTTGACAAGTTTGATCGTGTGAGGTTCCCAAAGATACGTTATGCTGGTATGCTTCAGTATGATGGAGAGCTTAAGCTACCAAACCGTTACCTTGTTTCTCCCCCGGAGATTGATAGAACGTCTGGTGAATATTTGACTCACAATGGCGTCAGCACTTTTGCTTGCAGGTTCTTTAACTTCTTTCTATCACATTTTGAGTATTTGACATCTTTCGTATCTGCATATTCACTTTTTAATTGAATTGCAACTGTTGCTATGTCTTTGCCTTTTCTTAATAGTCTATTATGCTGATCAAACCAAGTTCATTGACCTAGATAGCATTTTTGCCAATGAGTGTACTACGTTCTTGAATAGAGTCTCTGACATATTTATTATCAATGTATGTGGCTGAAACAGTGAGACCGTTAAGTTTGGGCATGTCACCTTCTTCTGGAATGGAAACCGGTCTGGATATTTCAATGAAAAGTTGGAGGAGTACGTCGAAATCCCAAGTGACAGTGGAATATCATTCAATGCCCAACCAAAGATGAAAGCTCTGGAAATTGGTGAGAAGGCGAGGGATGCTATCCTTAGTGGCAAGTTTGATCAGGTGAGGTGGATGAATGGTCTTATGATCATATAATCAAACATCCCTGTATATAAGCAGAGATAGTCTTACTTACGTTTTAATATTGAATTGAATTTCAGGTGCGAGTTAACATTCCAAATTCCGATATGGTGGGTCATACAGGTGATATTGAAGCCACTGTTGTTGCATGCGAGGCTGCTGATCTTGCTGTGAAGGTATTGTTATAAAAAATTTATCAACTAGTCTTAATAATATGAGTGAGTGTGACAATAGCTCACAAGTGGTTTGGTTGTTGCAGATGATTTTTGATGCAATCGAACAAGTGAAAGGCATTTATGTTGTGACTGCTGATCACGGAAACGCAGAGGACATGGTGAAGAGGGATAAATCTGGGAAGCCTGCTTTGGACAAGGAAGGGAACCTTCAGATTCTAACCTCTCACACACTCAAGCCAGTAAGTCTAATGGAAGTCTGTGCTATTACCATAACGTAAAACATTGGATTAGATCTGATGTGAAATTGTAATTATTGATTGCAGGTGCCAATTGCCATTGGAGGTCCTGGTTTGTCTAAAGGAGTTAGATTCCGTAAAGATCTGGAAACACCGGGGCTTGCAAATGTAGCTGCAACAGTGATGAACCTCCATGGATTTGTTGCTCCTGATGACTATGAGCCCACCCTAATTGAAGTAGTGGAGTAGAAGAATCGAGTGCCCAATCAGTTTTGAAGAGGGCTAAAACTCCCTAGTTATCTTGCGTTGTTTTCTAATAATAAAGAGTTTTTTACACAGACTTGTTGTATTTTTGACTAAAAACGTTTAATTTCAGTTTACATGATATGCAAGTTTTTCTCTTCTACCATACAACAAAAAAGTATAAGCTTTGTTTCGTCTCTTCCATACGCAAAAATGTATAAGCTTTTTTGCTTCTCTTCCATACGACATGAGTAAATTGTGCAAATTGGGCAAATGTTGGTTAAACACCTTTAGATGGGAACCAAACCCAAGCATTCAAATTTCTTGACTCTTGCAAAGCATCAAATTTCTTGACTCTTGCAAAGCATAACGTAGAGAATATCACAACCTTTACAAAGTCATAACTCATATAAAACTTACCACAATACAAAGTCTGAGTCTCCTTTAAAACTTGTAACCAATACAAAACTCAAGTTTTATGCAGAAGCTTCCATGGCTATAGCTATGTCCTCCTCTTCTCCACCGGCTAGCTTAGCTTCTTTCAGTTTGTGAGAATCTTCGACATCCTCTTGTTTCTTCAATGCTTGTGCTCGGAACCCGACCATTATCTCCTCTGCTTTTTCAACCATTGCAGACAGATTCCCATAGCGCGCTTGCAGTTTTCTCTCTGTCTCCTTTTGCTTTACCACTTCGTCTTGCAAATTCTTTTTCCTGAAAGATGCAGCCATCTCTTCTTGCCTCTTCAATGCTTTGAAACACTCGACTTCTGTTCCACCAATCTCAATCTGCTTTAAAGTCGCCTCTATTTGGGTCCACACGGTCTCTGCCCTCCTCTGTCAAATGAACAAATCCATTAAACATGACACCAAACAAAAGTTTGAAATATAATTTCAGAACTAACATTAAACCAATGTGAACTATATATTACCTCATGACCCTTTGTATAGGTTTTATACTTGGCCTTCATGTGTTCTGCCTTCTTCTCATCCTCCTCGAACTTTTTTCTCGCATTCTCCATCTCCACCTGCAAAGATGCAACTTTTTCCGCGTTTGCAGCAACACTTGAGAGCCCGTAAGCGTTTTGGGTGGGCAAGTAGATGAGATCGTTCACGCATCTGTTGCGAGCTTCTATGAAATCATCGAGTGACTTGTTCTCATGATCCATTGACACACGCAGAAACTCCCCCTCTTCCTTTATCATGCTGTCAGCCTACCAAAAATCAGTGGCAACAACCTTCATTAGAATTCTCCTTAGTGTATACCAAGTTACAGATGCTGATTCAAATTAAAAGCGGATTCACATTCATGTCTAAAAAAGGCATCAAGCAATCTAATCCTAAACCAAGTGCAAATTAAAGAATCCAGAGTTGGGCCAACAAATAAATCAACCAAAAGAACAGATGTACAATTGACAATGGGAAGATTCATATACATACCTCTTGGAGTTCATATTCCTCGAAATCTTCAATCGCAAGAATTTGAGAAGCAGAACTGTTGGTACGGTTCTTGGCTCCTTTCTTCTTCTCAGCTTTCTCATCAAGCGGATACTTTGCATTATCATGCTCCAGCAACTTTAGAAGCTCCTCTCGTACCATTTTATCTGCAACCTCAATAGGAGTAGGAGGAACAACAGAACTTCTGTCTCCGTCAGCTGAAAGTAACGAGTTCCTAATTATTTCCAATGAAGCAGCTGGAGGTCTAGGAAGATCTCTCTGCAAGACCTTGGATCTCTTCTTAAGCAATGCCTGTTGTCTTGCTTCTTCCTCAGCCTTTTCCCTCGCTATCCTGTCTGACATGTCTTCCTCAATTTTCTCTTCTGGCTCTTCACTTTCCTCTGGAGGAAGTTGTGGAACTATTTGGTACTCGTTCTTTGGCTGAGGAAGCCCAGTCAAACCAGAGCG
>NC_025698.1:4206811-4219610 GCF_000633955.1 Camelina sativa | reverse complement strand
TCATCAAGCGGATACTTTGCATTATCATGCTCCAGCAACTTTAGAAGCTCCTCTCGTACCATTTTATCTGCAACCTCAATAGGAGTAGGAGGAACAACAGAACTTCTGTCTCCGTCAGCTGAAAGTAACGAGTTCCTAATTATTTCCAATGAAGCAGCTGGAGGTCTAGGAAGATCTCTCTGCAAGACCTTGGATCTCTTCTTAAGCAATGCCTGTTGTCTTGCTTCTTCCTCAGCCTTTTCCCTCGCTATCCTGTCTGACATGTCTTCCTCAATTTTCTCTTCTGGCTCTTCACTTTCCTCTGGAGGAAGTTGTGGAACTATTTGGTACTCGTTCTTTGGCTGAGGAAGCCCAGTCAAACCAGAGCGTAAACTCCTTTTAGCTTCCTCTCGTCTCTGCCTCTCAAGTTTAGCATTTTCGTGCATGTCCATGTCTTCATTAATGTGAAGTTCATCCCTGAACGGAGTCCCTTTGGGTATCATAGAAAAAGAAGATCCATCCCTTGACGGAGTCAAGCCAATTCTTGGAGTAAGACCAGCACCACCAGGAGTCATCGAAGGGGTCAACATTGGATTAGGAGTTTGAATCTCCTTCTTCCTTGGAGTGACCCCAGTAAAGTCAGAAGGGTGCAACTCAGGATTTTCTCCTCCTAGCAAAGGTGTCTGAGAGTCTCTTAATCTAGCCAGGTTTTCTGCTTCCATCATAATAGCATCCTTTTTACCAGAAGGGGTTCTTTGTGGCGTCCTCATAGGTGTCATTCCTTGCCTTGGTGTTTGTGAGTAATTCGCCAAAAGTGCACGAGTAGCAGCGCTTCCTTCTGTTAGCTCCTCATTCTCTGCAAGAAGGTCACTGGCGTAGCCCATCTTAGCAATTTCTTCTAGCTCGTGGTCTGAAATCTGAGGTGGTGGTAACATCAGCTTTGATCTCTTTCTAACAGCTTCAGGATCATTCAGCTTGTTCGCTTGCAATATAGCTGCTGGGGCATCCTGTCTCTGAGCAATTTTGTTCCTAGCAACATCTTGTTTGCGTAACTGTGCTTCTACATCAGCTCTTCTTTTGCCTTCCAGCTCTTCAATGGTTGTTGGAAATTTAACTTGGTCAGCAGGACGATCTTCATCTGCAGTATCATAGAATCCTGCAGGTGCCCTCTTTTCAAAAGGAATTTCTGCATTATAGTCGATTCCCTTTCTCTTCCTTTTCCTATGTCTTCCATCAATCCCAGCTGCTTTTAGTTCTCTTCTCTTTTGAAGAGAAGCAAGCCTTCTAGCTTCCTCAAGTTGTTTTTCTCTAGCTTTTCTTTTAGCCTTCTTTCCCCTAGTGTTAGCCAACCTAGCTCTTGCTTCAGAAAGCATTTCCTTCTCATCTTCGTCCATATCTACGGGATCAGGACGAGCAGGCTTTGCTTCTGGGTTTGGATCAATCTCACCAGGACGAAGTTTCCGTGGATCATCCGCTGCATCATAATTCTCGTCCTTAGTACACGCTAAATCAAGAAGCTTTTCATACCTCTCAAGGCATTGAGATGGCGTACGGCCAACAATAGGAGCAATAGTTCTCCACTGAGTAGGCAGAAGCTTTGCAAGATGTAGAAGCTTCTCATCTTCTTCTCTGGTCCATTCAGTCTATATAACATCACAAAAACAAATCAGCTTCTAATTCAAAAGCATAAACAACCCTAACAATACTCCAAAAGTCCTACAATCGCTAACAATTTGTACGAACTTCAGAAACAAATCAATACATGTATACCACTAAACCTCTACAAGTACCAAGCTAACAAACCACCTATAGGCCTAAATTCAAACTATATCTTTCATTATTTCCCAGATCCAAAACAAATTTGTTTATTATCGAACACTACCACTGAAGAGAAGGAAAAGGCGCACATACCTTTTTGATGGAAGGATCGAGCCACTCGTACCAGCGAGCTTTACACTGTTTGGCAGATTTACGAACGAGAAGAGACGAGATCCGAGCCCATTGGTTCTTACCATACTTCATAACGGCGGCCTTGAGAATCTCATCTTCGGTGTTCTTCCACACACCTCCCTTAATCATAATCCTCATCTTCGCTCAACTGTTTTTGATCCAAACGCACTCCAAATTCAAGGTCTGTAAAGCTTAATGCTCGTGGAAATCAGCAGAACGAAGCACAGGAGGAAGCGAGCGAGAGAGAGAGTAACCCTAGATTAGGGTTGGAACCAACGGAGAAGAAAAGAAGATTCAATCGAACACTACTATACTATAATAGCCCTTTTCTTTTTAATTTTTTTTGTTTTTTTTCCTCCCAAATCATAAATATCAGAATATAGTTATGGGCCTAACCGACTGGACCAATTCCGTACTTAATGGGCCGTTTTAAAGTGATAGATTAATAGCATCGTTTTTTTTATGTCATCTTGAGCCACTGTTGTCTCTTTCCTCTGAACGCGAAGAAGCAGCAGAGAGAGAGAGAGAGAGAGAGAGAGAGAGCACGAAGCACTAAAACCCTAGTAGAGAGAGCAATGGTGAAGCTCACGGCTGATTTGATCTGGAAAAGTCCTCACTTCTTCAATGCCGTCAAGGAGCGAGAATTGGATCTACGAGGTATAAACTTCTTCTTTTTCCAATTATTCTATGGTTTTCGTAACCCTAAATACACACCTGCGCTGAGTAATCGTTTGTTGTTTTTGCTGCAGGTAACAAGATACCTGTAATCGAGAACTTGGGTGCTACTGAGGTACTTCGTTACTCTGTTTTTGCCAGACGTGTTCTATCTAGTTTCGATTCTTCTTTGCCTGTCATCTGAAGATTTTTGTAGATGCGGGCTGTATTGAATGTTCTTAAAGTCTGCTTGTTGGGTTTCTGCATTCAAGTATTTTGAAAAAGTTCATTGAAAGAAACATTGCTGAACTGGAGCAATTTGCTCCTTTTGTCTTCGTTGGCATCTGTATTTCCAACTCTTCAGGAGTGTATCTGTGTGTATCTGTGGCTTGGTGTGATACTAATTTTTTGCTTTACTATGGATTCTTTACTTTTGAGAGCTAGTCTTCTTTTCTAAGAAGTCCTCCTATAGATTTTGTGTTAGGCCATGTTAATATGCATGTTTGAGGCTCTCTATTATGCTGTAGTGAGCCTCCTTCGTATTTTATTACTTAAGATGAATTGCTTTTGATAGGTATACTAATGAACTTTTGTTGCTTTGCTTACAGGACCAATTCGATACAATTGATCTGTCTGACAATGAGATAGTTAAGCTAGAAAACTTTCCATACCTCAACCGCTTAGGAACTTTGCTCATCAATAACAATCGGATCACCCGGATTAATCCTAATCTTGGAGGTAACCTCTACATGCGTCTTGTAATTTAAAAAATATGTAAATTCGAACACATTGTTTGCGTTGGTGATTAAGCGTGTTGTATTTATCGTATGGTTGTACTTCTGCAGAATTCCTGCCGAAGCTTCACTCTTTGGTCCTTACAAACAACAGGCTTGTGAATTTGGTTGAAATTGACCCCCTTGCCTCCATTCCGAAGCTGCAGTACCTTAGTTTGTTAGATAATAATATCACCAAAAAGCCAAATTATCGCCTTTATGTGATTCACAAGATAAAATCTCTTCGAGTACTGGATTTCATAAAAATCAAAGCCAAGGTAAGAGAACCTTATTCTGTACATTTAACAGATTATATATGGTGATAGAATATGTTAAAAGAAAGACCATTTTACCTGACAAACATTGGTTCTTAACAGGAGAGAGCTGAAGCTGCAGCTTTGTTTTCATCCAAAGAAGCAGAAGAGGAGGCTAAGAAAGTTTCTCACGAGGAGGTTAAAAAAGTGCCAGAAACTGCAGAAAACCCAGAGACTCCGAAAGTGGTGGCCCCAACACAGGAGCAAATTTTAGCAATCAAGGTGCGATCATCTCTAAATCATGTCATGTTGGTTTTACAGTTGAGTAGCTTAGGAAGGTTATAATTTTATTTTTCCAAGATGAAAACCACAAAAACTCCAGGAATTGGGTGTTGGAAGAGGATGGAAACTGGATAGGACCAAGCATATTTGCTGATTTGTTTGTCTTTAACTTAAGGTTGTGTGTTTGATAGTAACTTTGGTGTTTCGTTTTCATGATGTTCCAGGCTGCAATTATCAACTCCCAGACGATAGAAGAAATTGCCAGACTTGAACAGGTCCCTTGCTTTTTTTATCAAATTTGTGCCTGATGATGTTGGTTTTGGATGATTTTGACAGCTTTGTTTTGTTTTGGTTGGTGGACATATAGGCTTTGAAGTTTGGCCAGGTTCCTGCAGGCCTGATAATTCCTGATAACAAGCCTGCATCTGGGGAACAAACCATGCTTGATGTTAATGAAGATTCTGCTCCCATGGAGGTAGGGTTCTTGTAATAAAATGTTGCTCCTTGTTCCATGATTCTTATGGTTTAAAGTTCTTGGTTTTTTGTGCGTTAAAGTCCTTCTGGAGAAGTTAGAATGACTACGTGTGAGTTGTTTGCTTGACTGGTTGATGTTGCTAGTTTGAATTCATAAAACCAATTGCATAAACATTTTTGGTAGTTGGTTTATTATGAACTAAAAGCTCCTGCAATTTTCTTGTCCTTCAGGAATAGAAGAAAGTGTTGGAAATGCTCTTCCAGTCGAGGTAGCTACTGCTCGAGTGGTCAGTAATTGTTTCTGACAAGCGGTCCTGTAAGGTTTCTGTCAGTTTGTTAGGAACTCATGCGCAACAGGTGGAACCTGTAAACTAGTTACTGCTCGAGAGCATCTGTTTTTGAACCCTTAAAAAGAGTGGCAAAGAGGATTGTAGTCTTTAGTCTGTATCCGCAGAGAGAAGAGAGGATAACACAGGATTTGCTTATGCTCTTTTTCGCACTATAGTTTCTTCTAGACTTTTTGTGTAACTCGTCGATCGATGTCATGATACTTAATTAGATCAAGAAATCGCATGACGCAAGCTAAAGAATCTTCACCATTCAATTAAACTGACTTGTCATTAAACGGATCTCTTGATCAGGAACTCCCAACTTTTAAGGAATTTGTCCAAATGAAACCAACAAAGAAAGTAATATGAAGAAAGATATCGTTTTATGTGTTCTCTCTATCTCTTAGTTGCAGGGCTCAGGAGCAATGCCTAGGCGGGAATTGGGGACGTCAAACAAGATCCTCAGATTCTGTTGTTGGAGATTAGCGATCACGTTTAGAACAGCGTTAGCGTTCTGCGGTATTCCGGCCATGGATAGACACGCCAGCGTTCCAGCGCTGCTGTGGATAAGCGTATTCTCCACCGGCAGCTTCAGGTCGAGTGACGTCATGTGCAGGGTTATCTTTGGCGCCACATTCTCGTTATCCGCCGTGAAACACGTATCAAACGCTCCCAACGTTGAGAATGACCCATTCACCTAGAGTTAACAACAAGATTAAATTATATTACTAATTATACGTAGCAGAATTGTGATATTAACGAACTTAATTACCTGCTTCCTAAACTCGTCTCTAATGGCTTCGTAAACGGGTTGAGCAAAACGGGTTATGACGGTGCCGGAGTCGATGATTGTTCCGGCGCCGGAACTTGAGTCGAACGTCCAGAACTTTTGGTCAACGGGGACCTGAACCGAACCGACACTCACTCCCGTGAGATTGACATAGTAAAGCGACGGACGGCGAGGGTTACGGAGGAGTGGGGTGTATCTGATGGATTTGGGTTGACCCAAGAGACCCAGTTTCAACGACCCGGAGAAGTAGAAGGACCTGAAGCTAGGGAGGCAGTATGAGAACACTCCCGAGTAAAGCGACGATATTTGTGAGACCAGCGACATGGGCCCGCGTCCTAGGCCCATTAGTCCTTGCGGAGGTAGAGAATTGCCTGACGCGGAGTTGATGCAGCCGAAGGAGAAATTTGGGATGACGTCGGAGGATAACGTCAGTGTGTCTTGGACGAGGTTTGCGGAGAAGGATGAACCTCCACCGTAGGATTGGTTGAATGAGCAGATGGACGGTTGTAGTGAGGAGGAAGGGCACGTGAGGCCATGTGCTTGTGTGCATTGTGCGGTGGAGCAAGAGACTGTTGAGTAAGTGGAGGAGGAGTTCGGGTTGAAAGAAGGTGAGTCGGCTGAACAGCCGGAGCAGCCGGAGCAAGGGACCCAAACGGCGTCGTTGCTTGTGTCTAGGACCATGAACATGAGCTGTGGGGGAGTGCCGAGTTTGGCTCGGACGACGTAGTTTCCTGTGTGGAGCTGGTTACCGGAGGCGATGGGGACGGAGATTGGTTTTGGTTTACCGGAGACGAGGCTTGAGAGGTAGGTGAGGCGGTGGGAGTCGGAGGAGGCCATGTGAAGGACGGTGTCTATCACGGAGGAAGAGGCGTGAGTGGGTGCGAAAGGTGAGCATTTGGCGTTAATTGGGATGATGGAGAGATCGTCGGAGCCGTCAGGAGCTGCGGTCGCACATGGGTCACGTGTGTCGGTGGTGAATGCGAACGGCACGAGAAGAGTAAAGAAGAAGAAGCAATGGAGAGCTGAGGAAGCCATGGATTTAAGATAACGTGATTGTGTTGATATATTTAGATAGCATTCGCTGAGTGAGTGAGTGCAATGTTTTCGTACGTCTTTATATATATGGCCAAAGAGTTATTAAAGTACGAAAGTGTCCCTTATTTGAAACATGATTGGTGGGATCCGGTCCGTTCTAACTGGCACTAGCACAACTTGATAATCATGTGTGCGAGTTATAATGGTAAAATGTGTGTTCTTCGGTAAATTTGGTCAAAATGTCTGATTTGGCTCTCTAATGGCGTGTCAGCGCGGTGGGATCCAAGCATCGATACATCTCTTACCTTTATGGCCAATATCTCATGAAACTTAACAAAATACAACAGTTCGAGTTGATACTACCTTATTCCTTTGATACTAACTAACTGTATCTTGAATACAGTTCATACGTTGATGTAAGTTTTGAGGGTTGAAAAAGAAGAAAGAAGTCACGAGGAGACATGGAGTGTGTTGGAAAGTAGCCAGTACATCAGTCAAAGGACCAAAAGCATATCGCATGTGAAGTGAAATGTGATTTGGATAGTGATGATAAAAACAAAACCAAACGAACCAATAATTATGATGCCAAAATCAGGACAAACTATATAACAGACTGTTATTTGCTTTTTTCGTTCTTTTCCCTTTCGGTTGGGGCAAGTGAACTATATATTTAATATTTTACACCTATTTAGTTATCGTATATGTCTTGTTTCTAATGATTCTCAAATTATAATTTGTAATTTTGTAGGGTCTTTATGTTAGCTTTTAGTCTTTTTTACCAACACTTATCTTAGCACACAGGGAAAGAAAAAATCATGGTGCTCTAATGAAAGTGAACAATCTTTTGATTTTTAGAGTCCGTGACTCGTGACTCGTGAGCCTTCGTTATCGTGTTGACAGTGACAAATCGACGTTTTCTCTATTTCGTCATTTACTCTCATTGTTCTTTCACGAGACCTCTTACATATTTATTATCCTGAAAATTGTCATATATAACCGGCCAAAAAACAAAAGTCATAATCTTTCTTTTTACCTTTTGTCCATCCATCCAATATAATACTACTAGCATTTACATGATCTACATCCAATTATATCTTCTAGTAGCAATTTGCTAAATGACCCTTGCCTAATGAGTGATCATTTTCGATATTATATATGACCAAAAAATGTTGTAATATATGCTATATCTAATCGTCAAAACAAAACTTATCCAACGCCCAAAACATTTCGAACATCCCACAAGGCAGATCAATCATAGCCGGCCAAAGTTCCAATCTTACGAGCTAGCCTACATTGACAACCAGTTTGCTCTGTACATGCCCTTCATACTGTTTTGATGCAACAATATTATTCAATCCTCAATCATAAAAAAAAATATACCGATGAATATGAATACAACAACACATATACTGAGCCAAGCAATGTTTCTGTCGCTCTTATTAGCTTACATTCACACCAATGCGTTGGGAAGTAAGCTGGTGAATTCTTACTTTGCTTCCATTACATAGCTTAAACTTCACAAAATTAAAAAGATGGTTTTGATATCCCTTTGCATTTGTACATTATCTCCTGAGAAATGAAAGATGATTCGATATTCCGTTAAAATGGCTACTTGTACCAAAAGGGAGAAGTAGGCTATAGACGAACTTTGACATTGACAATGTCTAGATATAAACTTATGATTGATCACGTGGGTTATGATTGATGACGACTAACAAACTTGAGAAGGATGAACATTGAATGAAGTGTCTTACTTATTACGCAAGAAGCTAAACTTGTGTACCTGCTTTTATGCTGAAGCATCATCCTTTGGTTTAATTATCACAACAGGACAATGCGCGTGGTTGGTGCAGTAGTTGCTTACACTTCCCAAAAACATTCTATTTTAAGAAAAAAACTGGATTCAATACTGGCTTTTTCTCGCCAAATAAGGTTTCACTAGCTAAAGAACGCACAGTAGTGTTGGTATAAACATTTTGAAAGGCAAAAAGATTCCTCGATGCAGTTTTATGTTAGATGAGGAGAGAAATGTCCCCTCGAACATATAGGCTAACTGCATATATGTATTGTAACCATGGCAGAGACAAGTACAAAGATTAACATTTACTCAGTTCTGATTTAGTAGGATTTGTTCAAGCTTCACTTAGACCAATCTGGTTCTAACTATTAGGCCAAAAAAGCTTCAAATATATGTAACCGACGGCTTATAGGAAACGAGTGCAGATTCTAATTCATCCACGTACAGACAAAGATGCAAATGAGAATAAAAATCAATAGTCAGAAGCCAGCAAGGGAAAAACTAATTCAGCATATCAACCAAAGATTAAACACCTTGAAATTGATGTAAAGCTTTCATCAGTGTTACATTGTATCAACATATAGCAAGATACTAGAGTGGAAGAAGAGATATATATATATATATACCTCTTAATGCGGCCATAAGCCCGGGAACCTATGACAAGAAGATCAGCATGCAATTCCTCTACAGCTTCACAGATCTTATACTTGGGATCCCCAACTACCACTTGGGTTTTCACAGTTACCTGAAATCATTGCTCGTACATCACCATCCTCAAAATCAATTAAATCACACATAAGTAATTCCTCCATACTCTAATCATTTATTAAATTAGCAACTGGATCTGGACTATGAGTTTTCTTTTTCTTTTTGACTATGAGGTTATAATTATCATTCTAACAGGGGAAAGTAAAACACAACTCACTGATTTCTCAGCACAAATTCGATGAGCGTGTTCGAGGATAGTATCGGTGATCCGCTTCTGGTGTTGTTCGATTGCAGCGGTGAAAGCAGGAACCTCAAGACCACCTTTCATCGCAAAACTCACAGAGTCAATTCAACAAACACCATAACCATCCATATATATATGATCAATCATAAACATCAATTAGGGAACAAAATTAGCAGTAGTAAACGAGACTAAACTGGGACCGCCGAAAGGGATGGTGCCGGGACTAACACCAGCGGCGACAGATGGCGAAGGCTGGACATGGAGCACGACGAATGATGAATCGGGAGAAGACGATGAGAGCTTGAGGTTGTCCAGAGCCCACCTTAAAGCTTCCATACTCACCTCGCTTCCATCTACGGCCACAACAACGCAACTCAAGCTTCCTGAAACATCCATGACTTCTTTCTTCGATCTCTCCTCGATCTTTCTTGTGCTAAGTTTGTTTTTGTGATATTTTCAATCAACAACAACTCTTTGGAAAGTTCAAGAGGACGATGGCTTCCAGCACGTCTCTCCCTAGTCCCTAATTTAAAATTCGAACAAAAAGGGTATATCTGTCATTTCATAGCTGAATTATGTAGTTATTAGGGAGTGAAAAAATATTTTAAAAAAAAATCATTTAAGTGCTAATATATAAATTTGAGTAAAGTTGTCTCCGCGCGTGGATTTCAGACGCGCCAGCATTCGTTGTTGACTTGTCTTCTCTCTCTTCTCTCTCTTCTCTCGACCCCCTCGATTTCTGATCGCCGATCTCCGTGTACTGTTGTACTGGTGAGGATTTTTTTTTCCTCAGATTTGTGTAGAGATGAAGAAAAACATGGATGTGTTCGATTTCAAAGAAGACGACGAGGTCGCTGAATCCGCAGCTGGAAAGTTGTTGGAAAAATTCTCAAACCCTAGCCCGTACAATTCTCCGGTTCTCCAACGCCTACGCATCCGAAGCTGTAAGTTCTTCTTCTTCTTCTTCTTCTTCTTCTTCTTCCTCTTTTTAACTTCAAATGTTCATATATACAAAATTCCTCGCTTCGGTTTCAACTCTGGAAAACAAATAAAACAATTTAGGAATATAGTGTATAGTTGAATGAACATTGCTTTGTTTCTGGAGCTTGTAAGAACTAATTTGTAAACGTATATAAGATACTTATGGGCATGGTTAATTGTTGCCAGTCTGCAATGAGAAAGGTGTTCAGAAACAAGAACCTGAAGGCCCAAGTTGTTCTGTAGACGATCATCATTGTGAAGATGCTCCCACTTTAATTACAGAAGCTGAGGATCCCTGTACGAGTCTCACATTTGGTTTGGAAACCAGTGACCATTTAAAAGAAGCAGATGCAGAAGAGTACGTCGATGATGGTTTGATGTTTGGTTTGAATACTGAAGACGTTGTAAAAGAAACAGATGTTGATCACGATGATCATGGGATGATGTTTGGTTTGGATATCGAGGACGACATAGAAGAAACAGATGTTGATCATGGATTAGCAAGTTTCTCTTGTCAACCAGGGGATAAAAGTTACTACGCTGAAACTTCATCATATAGTCAACGCCAATTGAACTCATCCCTTTCAGATTCTGAATCCAGTGTATGTGAATCTACCTTGTGTTGCTTATCTCATGTATGTTTAAAAGCCTTGCAATTTTAATCGCTTCACTTTTTTGCAGCAGGAGGAAAATGATATGGTGTCTGCTATTGAAAGCTTCAGCGATCGATCTGCCTTGAGTGAAACTTCTGATTCAGAAAGTGATGAAGGTACATGCTTCAGCTTTTCATTATATTTCCTCACTGATATACTTCGATGTCTCGCCTATGTCTGACCGGGTATTGTTTTCAATGTTATATGTGCTGAAAGATTGGATGGCTGAACACGGCTTCAGCGATGTGGAAAAGGTAATGAGTTTGTTAATTTCTTAACCAATGTTAAAGTAAGAGTGATAATTTGTTGACTGATGCCTTCCACATCTCAGATTGACACAAGTACAGCTGTTACAATGACTTCGGAGTATGTTATACTTAAGGATATGCACTGTGCTGCGTCTCTGGTAATCTTTTCGTGCAATGGCATAAAAATAAAGAGTCACCTCACAAATAATGAAGAAGGGGCATTTTCTTGTGAATTTGGAGTTGAAGACGTAGTTAGTATTCAATACAATTGGTACCAACATGTGAGTTATTCATATATGTTGTGCTTTTCATTTTGAAGGATACTTTATGGGCACACTTTCTATCGGTTTTACAATTTTTGCTGGTCGTAGGTTGGATTGATCATTCTCAGAATTCAATTTCTACTGAAGGATGAAAAATGCCATAAAGATATGCAACACACCACAGGTACCCTTGGCTATTGTTTTTCGGCTTTTTAGGCTATCATATAATGTTACAAGCCATCTTGATATAATCCTACCGTATATTACTTCATGTGGTTTCCAGACATTGAGGAGTTAAAGATTGCGGTAAAAGAACTCAATTGGCCTGAGAAGCAACAAAAGATAAACTCGCTGCATGTGAAATACCCGGCTGTGTGGAATGCTGACTTTCAGTAAGCTTCTAATATTTTCTAATTAAAAATTACATTTTCTCTACCCACGTTTATTTAGAAAGTCTATTTGCATACTCTGCTATTGAGAAAGATAATTTGTGAGATATCTGAAATGTTGGAAATTGGTAACTACACTCATTTATGAGTATGAGTCATTTTGTTAGAATTCTATGAGAACCTAAACTTAATCAGGATATTCGACTTAAAGCCTTTAAAGCTTAAAAATTGAAAACGCCTTAAGTGAAAAGCTGAATGCATATAAAAGGAATGACTTTAGACTTCCCTGTGGGAAAAACTGGACCAAATCTTAAGAAATCTAACACTGGGTTCATATTTAGTTTTTGTTACATTGTTGGCGCATTTGTGAGTTATTGTTTCAATTCCTCTCATATCTGTTTCTTTGTTGTAGGGCTGACGTGGAAGTATCAGGGGATAACTTGAATCAACATAAGCGTTATTTTCCAAGGTAAATCTTCTCTATAACAGCTGTTTTTATGTCTTTCTGGATTCAGATGTTAGCTTCTGTTCTAGTAATGGGATACATTGTCCAAAGGGCATCACTATTTATACATTATGGCTCTCTAAAGTGGATAACTGAACATGTGCATTTCCTGTCATTTCATCTTCCAAATTATCTCTTTAGCAATATGCAAGTTTGTGGCAGTCAATTAAGGGGTCTTAGCATAAAAGATAGTGCACTAAGTCGAGGAAACATGATTTTAACTTGGACCAACAATTGGATATGTCATTCTCAAATTATGAGCTTTCAATGATTGAAGTTCTGGAATGATTGCAGTTAATTCATGTTTATTGGGTCACGTTTTCTATGGTGGTGCAAATTCTTACCCAAAAATTGTGAAGCACTGGGAGATGGTATTTTATATGAATTGCTAGTTTTATGTTGTCTTTTCAGCTTTGATGAACCATTTGAAGATGTTGTCTATCCAAAGGGAGACCCAGATGCTGTTTCCATCTGCAAAAGAGATGTTGAG
>NC_025698.1:4191669-4206490 GCF_000633955.1 Camelina sativa | reverse complement strand
TTTTTTTTTTTTTTTTTTTTTTTTTTAATGCAATGCTTTAACGTTGCAATACTCTGGAATGTTCTGTAGTGAACTATTTTTCGGTTTGCTGTTTAGTTATCTCTCACTTGGTTTATGGTCTTATTATAATTCACAATATTACTAATGCAGTGTTTGCAGTCATACTGAAAACTTCTTGTGATGCGAACTTTATTCAACTTTGTTGGTGTGTTCTTCTACTTTTTACAGTTATCTAAAGAATCAGATTCAAGTGGAGGAAAAACAGAGATTTCATTTCTTTAACAGCTTTTTCTTCCGGAAACTTGCTGATCTTGACAAAGATCCCTCAAGTATAGCTGATGGAAAGGCTGCTTTTCTACGTGTCCGTAAGTGGACAAGGAAGGTGGACATGTTTAGCAAGGACTATATTTTTGTGCCGGTGAACTTCAAGTGAGAAGAATTTTATGGCAGTTCTCTTTATGTTATATTTTTATGACTTCAAAATCTGACGATGCTAAATTCTAATGACAGTCTTCACTGGAGTTTAATAGTCATATGTCACCCTGGTGAAGTGGCTAATTGTACAGGTAATGTCACGTCTCACTTTTTTTTTTCTTACTAAGTCATGGTCATCCAGTTTCTTATTATTATGTTGTCTCATTCTGCTGATCTAGACTTGGATGACACCAAAAAAGTACCATGCATATTACATATGGATTCCATAAAAGGGAGCCATGCAGGGCTTAAAAATTTAGTCCAAAGGTATGTTAGCTCCCTTGCACCCCTATTTTGTCTTCTAATCTCCGTCTCTTCTGATTTTGGTAGCATTGCATATACGTCATCTATTTACATTTCTCAGTTGCCAACGAGATGATATTCTACATTCCTCATGCTCTCTTGATCTTATTTGTTGAAGAATGTGTTGTAGCACCATACCTTAATCCTTTCAAATTAAGTGTGGAGCTAAAATGTTCAAGTTTTAAGCTGGGTAATGCAATTTGCTGATAACAGCATTTTGCTGTTTTTAGTTACTTGTGCGAGGAATGGAAGGAGAGGCATAAAGAGACATCAGATGATATTTCTTCTAGATTCATGAATTTGCGGTTTGTCTCACTTGAGGTGCGACCTCTAACCTACAAAATACTTTTGCTATTTCCAGGACATATAGTAAGGAGTCTGAAAAAAACCTTTTTAAACGTTCTTTGCTGTTGTGAAAACCCCTTTTTTGGTCTATTGAAGAATTTACTTGGGTTGTATAATTCTGTATGTCGAATTTTCAGAGGTAGAAAGTTAGAAAACTCTATTTCAACTTCGACAATTTTCATTCTTAATTATAGATATTTTGCAGCTGTTAATGATAGTTTATGTGATGGCAAGTATGCTCTTTTTCTTTCAGTTGCCACAGCAGGAAAACTCATTTGACTGTGGCCTCTTTCTGCTGCACTATCTGGAGCTATTTCTTGCTGAAGCTCCCCTTAATTTTAGCCCTTTCAAGATATATAATGCTTCCAACTTTGTAAGTCACTATTCTGATTGCTACTTTTTGATATGCTTTTGTCAAACTGAATCTTTTTCACCCGCAATCATTTCGCAGATGCTTGCTAGAATATTTATTTTTCTCGGGTTGGTTACTCAAGTTGTTTTACTGCTTTTTTTGCTTAGTGTAGAAATTGTCTCTTTTCAGACTAATCAAAATATAATCTTCTGCTGGCTTCCTGATTAGAAGAATTAGTTTGAAAGAAGTTCAAGTGCTATACTCTTAAGAGCTGCTTGGTCTGTATTCTTTTCAGTCTCTTTATTTTCTGATCATGCTTTTCTCTGGTTTTCTCAGCTTTATCTGAACTGGTTTCCTCCTGCCGAGGCTTCTTTGAAGCGTACTCTAATTCAGAAGTTGATTTTTGAGCTCCTTGAAAACCGGTCACGGGAAGTTAGACATGAAGAGAACCAGTCCTGCGAAAGTCCAGAAAGTCCAGTTACCGTCAATAACCATACGGATATTGAGGTTCTTTCCGAGAGATGCAGCCCCTTGATAGACTGTAACGGGAATATGACGCAGATGCAAGACGATCAAGGAATCGAAATGACTTTACTTGAAAGATCTTCCATGAGAAACACGCAAGTTGCTAATGATTCGGGTATGGTACTTAGAGATTTATTCGATTCAGGAGCCAACAACACAGGATCATTACTTGTACAACTACAACAACCATTCGAGGAACCATCTTCGTTTTATCATCTTAGTAACGACTCATTGTCAAGAGAGGTACTAAAAATTCCGCAATCTAATGATCAGATCTCCTTATAAACGTCAATTTTGATTTTCTTATATGTGCTCTGTTTTGGGCAGCAAGTGGACATGGAAACTGGTGAAGAGTTTATGTGTTTGAACGCTGAGGAGGGAAACTTTCAACGCATCTCTGAAACTGCCTCTCCGAGAACATCTAATTCATTCTCTTCATGGAACCTTGGTATTCCCCTGGTGGAGAAGGAAGATGAGACTGATTTGTTATCTGAAACTTCGAAAAGCACTTCTAATGATTTAGAGGATATCGGAACCATGGAAGACAACCCAATGGAAAATATTCATGAGGAAGAAACGGGCGAGAGTCCTCCAAGAGAGACCGTCTCTTTATTATCTGCAACCATGGGTTCTAACACTGACCAAAACACTCAGAATGAAGAGCTCGTTTCTACACACGTTGAGCTTGTTGTTCCATCGAGTCAAGTTGACAAAGACGAGGAGAAGACGTTGGAGCATGATCTTGAAACTGGGGACAAGAAGAGTGAAGACGTTGGAGTTGATCTTATATTTGGGGACAAGAAGAGCGAAGACGTTGGAGATGATCTTGAAATTGGGGACAAGAAGAGCGAAGACGTTGGAGATGATTGTGATCAGGAGGAGCCGATGGAGGAAGAAGATGAGAACCGAGCCGCAAAACGGCCAAGGCTATCATCTTCCACATGTGTAGTTGAGGAGATGGAGAAGATTTAGAGACTGTGATATGTATAACGGGTCTTGTGTTGGTTCATGGATGGTTAGACTTAGAGTATCTATATCAAACATTTAGGAAGTGTTTATAACGTTTTAGGAGGGTTTAAAAGGAAAAAGGAAAGAACAATGTCTTTCATCGTTTTTTTATGTAAAACTTCGATGCGTTAACTTAGGGTTGATGAATATAGAGTTCTTTTTGTGGTTCGTCCGAGTGATATTTATAGTCGAATGTCGTGGCCCTGGCTGTTTGCCATGTGTTTTGAAAGCCAAACGATAAGAAGTAGCATGTAAGTAAGTAATAAGATTTAATTAGAAGCTTGTGAATCCTCCATTTTTTTATTGAAATCAGTTTCATCTTGTTATGGTTTCTTATGATTGGTGAACTGACGTATTCTATAACAATATTGCAATGTAACAGTTAGCACTTTTTTTTTTGTCTGTTACAAACCAGTTGAACTACCAGGTCTTATATAGTCATTTACGGTAGAACAATATACCATCTTCCAAATTTAGGTTTTCTAGTTAAAACCCACAGAGAAGAAGTTCGAAATTTTAAAGTTATAAGAATCTTATTTTAAAAAATGATTTAACATTACAGAACTGAGAGGAAAAAACAATAGCAAAAATAAGAGGAGGAATGCAGATCATAAAGAGAATCTGATGTTGCAGAGAGCAGCGAGCAATGCGTATTCATGGTGGTGGGCCAGCCACATACGCACAAAACAATCCAAATGGCTCGAACACAATCTCCAAGGTACGTTCCTTCATGTTATTCACGTTCATATTTCAATGCAAAGAAACCGAGAGAGTAATAAAGCCTCATTGAGTTGTTTCTGAAATTTTCAACTTTCCTAGATATGGAGGAGAAGGTCAAGTACACACTTAAGATCATCGATGAAGATGGAGACACTTTTGCTAAAAGGGCGGAGATGTATTACCGTAAAAGGCCTGAGATTGTTAATTTCGTAGAGGAAGCGTTTCGATCATACCGTGCTTTAGCAGAACGTTATGATCATTTGTCCACAGAACTTCAAAGTGCCAACCACATGATCGCTACCGCTTTCCCTGAACATGTTCCGTTTCCTCTTGGGGATGAAGATGATGAGGATGATAATGATAATCCCGAGAAACCACCTAAGCCTCTTCATCTCATTCCCAGTGGAACTAACATACCAGAAGTCCCTGAGCTTCCCAAGAAAGAGTTCAAAAGCCAATCTCTGATGGTGTTGTCGAGAAAGGGACCTGGTGTTATGAAAATTTCGGCATCTTCTTCTGCATTGACGAGTTCCGGATTAAGTAAAGACGAGGCATTGGAGGAGATCGATAAGATTCATAAGGGGATCTTGGTGCTGCAGACCGAGAAGGAGTTTGTGAGGAGTTCGTATGAGCGGTCTTATGAAAGGTATTGGAATCTGGAGAATGAAGTAGCAGAAATGCAGAAGAGAGTTTGCAGTTTACAAGATGAGTTTGGGGTTGGTGCAGAGATCGAAGATGAGGAAGCTAGGACGTTGGTGGCAAGCACTGCTCTAAGCTCCTGTAAAGAGACAATAGCTAAGCTTGAGGAAACGCAGAAGCGATTTTTGGAAGATGCAGAAGTTGAGAAGGAAAGGATTGATACTGCAACAGAGAGGTTTGAAGCACTGAGGAACAAGTTTGAGATTAAGGTAGAAGAACAAGCCAATAAAGCTTTTGATGGTCAAGAATCGAGTTGCGAATCTGAGAAAGAATCAAAAGACGTTAATTTGAATGAGAACTTGAGTAATGTGGACTTTACAGAGAAGATAGATGAGCTTGTAGAAAAAGTGGTCTCTCTGGAAACAACAGCTTTGTCTCATACGGCATTGGTAAAGACATTAAGATCAGAGACAGATGAGTTGCATGATCATATCCGTGGTGTAGAGGAAGACAAGGCATGTCTTGTATCAGACTCCTTAGACATGAAGAAAAGGATAACGGCCCTTGAAGATGAGCTGAGTAAAGTTAGAAACCTATTCCAAAGAGTGGAAGATCAGAACAATAATCTTCAGAAGCACTTGACTGAAGCTAATAGCACAGCTGAAGACTTATCTGGGAAGTTACAGGAAGTAAAAATGGATGAAGATGTCGAAGGTGATGGGCTTCACTCGGTAGATGTCCAGGGGGAGGATCCTATTGAGGATTTGGATTCAATTCCAGAAGAAAGAGAGACAAAGAGTGCAGAGGAAATTAAAGAGGCCATTGTAGTCAAACATAGTAGAGATCAAGAGTCTGTGCAAGAAGAGAAATTGGAGACAAGAGACTCTTATGGTGGTTCATCAGAAACAGAAAGCACATGTTTTCGCACAGAGGCAGAAGATGAGGAGAGGGGAAACTGGAGGCAGTTGTTACCTGCGGATGGCATGGAGGATAGAGAGAAGGTTCTATTGGATGAATACACATCAGTCTTAAGGGATTATAGAGAAGTGAAGAGAAAGTTGAGTGAAGTTGAGAAGAAGAACCGTGATGGCTTCTTTGAGCTGGCATTGCAGTTGAGAGAGCTCAAGAATGCTGTTTCTAGTGAAGACATGGACTTTCATTTATTACGCCAGAAACCAGAAATCCCCCGCAAGGATTCTCAACAACCAGTAGAAAGAAACCTATCTGAAGGTATGAGCATTTCTCATAGCTCTAACTCTTCAATTTCCATGGCACCACATCAGCAAGGAGAACTCTTGAAAAGAGCATCTGAACAAGCAAAGGAAGACGAGGTTAATGTTAAATTTGCAGACATTGATAACAGTCTAAGAAAGAAAATTCCAACTGTGGAAGAAAAAGTGCGTGGAGATATTGACGCGGTGCTGGAGGAGAATATCGAGTTCTGGTTAAGATTTAGTACATCTGTTCATCAGATACAGAAGTACCAGACATCAGTTCAGGACCTGAAAGCAGAGCTATCGAAACTTGAAAGCAAGCAACAGGGTAATGCTGGAAGCAGTAGTAACACTGCACTTGCGTCAGAGGCAATGCCTATATATAGACACCTTAGAGAGATTCGGACAGAGCTGCAGTTATGGCTAGAGAACAGTGCAGTGCTGGGAGACGAACTCGAAGGAAGGTATGCAACACTTTGCAATATTAAAGATGAAGTTTCAAGGGTCACATCTCAATTGGGAGGAACGAAAGTAAGCAATATAGAGATAAGCAGTTACCAGGCTGCAAAGTTCCATGGTGAGATAGTTAACATGAAACAGGAGAACAAAAGGGTGTTCAACGAACTTCAAGCAGGCCTTGATCGTGCAAGAGCACTGAGAACTGAAGTGGAAAGAGTTGTATGCAAACTAGAAGAGAATCTTGGGATCTTGAATGGAACGTCTACAAGATCTCCGAACAAGGGCATGTCGTCATCAGCTGGAAAGCCTAGGATTCCACTACGGTCATTTTTGTTTGGTGTCAAGTTAAAGAAGTACAAACAACCACCGAAGCAAACCTCAACAATCTTCTCTTGTGTCAGTCCATCTCCAGCTCTGCAGAAACAGTGTAGCTACATTGTCGCACCTGTAAAGCTCCCTGAATATGTCAAAAGAAGCTGAGGAAGTGATCTCCTATATAAGTCCTGAGATTCAATTCTAACTATATGTCTTAGAGTTTGAAGATTGTAAGTATATGAGATTCATATTAATTAGTACCATGTACTGAAGGGCCTCCTTTACATCATATATTCCTTTTGGTCCTCTAATAAAACTTACAAATGAAAACTCCAAACTAACTTATCCGACGACTCTATCAAAAGAACTAAACACCCTGTCCGGTCCCTGCCATAGTTGCAACCTCTGCAGGTTTTCCGCATACACTACTCCCTTTGATCGCCGGACCAACCTTATTGTTCACTTCACATTTGGCTTGAGATTGCGAACAAGCTCCACTGATGGATGGTATTACAGTCTTATCAGATTGTTTATTCACCAACTTTTGGTTAGTGGCACCGTGAATTGCTGTTTTAACTACTGGAATTTTCCTTGGCAAAAGATTAGGGGACTGAGCTTGTGTAGCCTGTTTTCCCCTGCAAATCTCCGAGTTTGTTGAGGTCATTTGATTTGGCTGGATTGCAGCCGGTGAGCTTGCTCCATTCCCACGAGCTTCCTCTTTCTGTCCACCATCTGGTTTGCAAGTGACAGTCTCAGCTGATGGCTCTGGTTGTAATACAGTAGCTGCAAAAACTCTCTGATTGGAGACAATCCTCGATTCAGAAGGCAAGGGGGCAGAAGCAGAAAGCATTGTAGATCCTTCTGATCGAGGATCCATGAGAGGACGTTTTCTTGAAGATGGTGAAGCCGCCACAGGTTTCAATTTTCCATTAGCGAGAGGCAGTGTATTCGTAGGTCCAACCGCTTTAATGATACTAGATGCGGTAACACTCGTTCCTGGTTCAACCTTTGGCACGGAGAGACTACATGAGGGCCAAGGAGAATCAGTTTTTCCAGGTTCGACCTTTGGTACTGATGCAGCAGTCGATACGCCACCCACACATGCTGCAACCGCTACTGAGTTAGCTGTTGCCATTACATCTAATCTGGAAATGGAGCTTGCTGTTGTTTTTCTAACAACTCGAGATTTTGAAGTTGCTGTCCCAGGCAATGCTTGAACAACTGGTTTGGATTGTTGTTGACCTTGAGAAGAACAGGCCCCATTGGCTTGTGTTTCTGTGATGCCACGCGACGAAGTCTTTGTCGAAATACCTGTAACAAATGCAGTCCAATTGATAACCTGATAAAAACAAATGTGTGTCGCAAATATTTTAACTACAAACCACCACCCCAGTTAAACAGGCATGCTACTTTCTGGTTTAGACAATAACATAGCCAGTGGACCAGTGGTAACCAAACCAAAGCCTCCACTAGTATAAAATAAATACTAGAATTAGCGGAAAAGATTATTCTACTACATGTACCTACTAAAAGTTTTTTTGTTGGGAGCCGATTTCCCAGAGCCAAGGATAATGCATGGTTAACTGCTATCTGCTCATTAGTTCGTTGTACACCAGATTGCCTAACAGAGGTCGAAGTATCACCCCTTTTTCTTATAAGCGCCCACCTCTACATATAAAAAAGTCAGTTTGTTACTACCATCAAAGGAAAAAGAATAAATACATGCTAAACGTCACATGCTCGTCCAAGTAGGGAAATATTTGTTTATCTTATACCTTGAACCATCACAAATGACCTGATGGAGAATATTTCCGGAGAAATGTAAAGATGGATAGAGATATATCATAAAACATTGTCTTATTAGCTACCTTCTATGATTGCCAAGAGACTATTAATCATATCATACAACGAATGTGTTGCCGGGATTTGAACCCGGAAAAATGAGGGGAACCCCACGTCCATACCAGAATAGATGACAACAGATATTTCTAGAGTAATTACCACAAGGGTTTCTAGTATGTGAATGTCTACAGACACCTCCGACAACTAAAACAGGGAAGCAATATCCACCATTTATTGTCAACAGAACATAGATGATGACGCATAAACTAGTTGTGATACAAAGAACAAGACTATTAGGGTAGTGTGCCTAAACTACAATCAAGGAATAATGAACAGTCAATAAGAGAAATCAAAACCTGCGAGAGTTGGGAGGCGGTTCTATCTCCTCTGAAGTCTCCCCTAATGATAGTTGCCCAGTTACCTTCACCACATCGCCTTACAGCGGCGAACAGCTCCTCATCCTCCTCAACAGACCATTTTTTCCTTTTCCTCCGAAAAGCCATGCTACTACTAGCTGAACCATTTCCATTCATCCCCTCAGTAGTAGATGTAGCTTTCTGAAGACAGACCGGAAAAGTAATATTCATCCCTCTTGACGACCAAGGAGACTCAGATGGTTCCTGAGTTCCCTCAGGCAGAACATAAGGTACGTTTATAGTCAAGGGAGCCTCAACTGTGTCGTTGAGTATATCGGACTCACTTGGCACATACGAAGCAGCCAACACCTGGTATAAGAATAGGGACAAAAACTTAGAATGAATTTTGGATACAGTGGGAACTCCGGATAAGCACATATTTATATTCGTACTATGTAACCAATATCCTAATGTAAACTTTGAATCCCTTCTTACTTTGACATGAGCAATAGCCTCCACAGATGCTTCATGGCTGACTGCAGGGGAAGGTTCCAGTTCGCACTCCAAGTCACTATCATCATCCTGCACATGTAAGAGATACTCATCGATCCCTAATGCTACCAAGAAGTTTCAGTATGCAACTCCCACACTGAACTGAAACAAGTATTCAAAACACTCGATTGTGAAGAAAAGGTATAACCCCAATAGAGCAAAATAGACCTTTTTATCACACTCACTCACAATCCTAGTTAATAAGGGATTATTCACAAAGTAGTGAAACATAAATTAGAGTAAGAAAATAAAAAAGAAGTACCAGAGGTTGAGCATCATCTTCCACAGGGAGGAGTGGTTCTCGATAAGAAAGATGTCGCCATAGCAACTGATACTCTCTAGCATTGGTAATTCCGGTAGTAGTCTTCTTCACCAACTCATTCCAATCCATCTTGAGTTCGGAATAATAGGCCATCTCCTGTAGCATTCTCAGTATCGTCTTCGTATCATACCTGCATTAAAGACAACTAACGAAGCCCAAATACACAACCTTTTTCGGAAAATTACGAATAAAAAAAGGACAAATTTTGTTACCTATGCAAAAGAGTGGCGATGTCGCCTTCAGTAATGAATCTTTTCCGGCTATTGATGATACTACTTTTAACCATTGTCGTATTTATAAAAACAGAGAAGTTTATGGCTTTAGTCTTTAGAACAGTATCAAACGAATCAAATTTCACCAAAAAAAAAAAAAAAACTGATGAAGACGATCGGAGAATAGGATTTGTCACCACTGTGTTTGAAGCGCGTGTGGCAAAGACGTTCCCGGACGAGAAGAGAAAAGGGAACGAAAGAAGAAAGAGACTTGGGCTCAGATGGGCTTTTAAATATATGTACTAGTCTCACTTGGAGAACAAATAATTTATTTGTAAGATAAAAAGTTTTTTTTTATATGTAATATATTTGAAATTAGAAACATGATTACTAATTTACTAATGAATCCTTATAGGAAAAGACGTAAGAAACCCCCAACCCTTTTCGTTTTTGCTGCTGCCCTTGAGGGGGAAAAAAGCCACTAAAAGAGGAGTCGGACGGGGAGAAGGTTTTTGGTGAAACTGAAACCGCTTAAAGCCTTAAATTATCTCCGTCTCTTTCTCTCTCAGAGGTTCCATAGCAGCCAGGCATCACGCGGGGCGTCCTGTTGCCTAAAAGTAGTCCCTTTCTTCGCTCCCGGTGCTCTACCATAACATTCTCTTCAGCTCGAGAAAATGACCCCTAATGAAGTTCCCTCTGGTGAATTACCTCTTATTCTTCTTCTTCATCATCATCTCTGCATTGTTTTTGTTTTTGTTGATGGGTTTTTCTCTGTTCCGTTTATTTTAAACAAGATTCATGCTTTTGCTCTTCCTCAGTTTGTTCTTCGTCGAAATTGATTGCAGTTTTGTTTAGTTAAAAAGTGTCTCTTCCCATTTCGTGCTAAGTGTAGATCTCTCTGGCAAAAGCTTTTTTGGTATTCAAATTTCCCATATATAAGTCGAAAAGTTAGGTTTTTTTCTCAGCTCTCAAAGAATTAAGATAAGACTTGTTGTATCTTGTGGTTCTTCTTCAGGTTGTAATTATAGTCATATATGAGTATCAATTGGGGTGTTTACTCTTTTGGGATGATGATTTATTGACTCAATTTGTAGAAATATGGAAGCTTGGGGTTTCAAAAAAAAAATATAAGTATAGTTTCTTTGAGAAAATTGTCAGCTTTATGCTTGCCTTTACATTTGCTATTCAGGACTCGTTCACTACTTCTCCTTGTTGTTGTTTTGAATTTCTTATGCTGTAATGGATAGCATCCTAGGGTTTTCCATCAATGTCTCTGATTTATCTTTTTGCTTCATTTTTTTTTCTTTTTCTGCTCAGGTGTTTCGAGTTGTTATGTGTTCAAAAGCCGGTTGCAGGAGTATGCTCAGAAGTACAAGCTCCTAACGCCTATTTATGAGACTGTCAAAGAAGGCCCTTCACACAAATCTTTCTTTCAATCGACTGTGATACTCGATGGTGTCAGATATAACTCTTTGCCTGGATTCCTCAACCGTAAGGCTGCAGAGCAATCAGCTGCGGAGGTTGCTCTCCAGGAATTAGCTAAATCCAGTGACCTAAGCCAATGTGTTTCACAACCTGTTGTAAGCACCTCATCTTTCTTGTGTTGTGACAATTGTTAAGTTTACTGGAAATATATTGCAACTAGCGTAGGGGTTTACAGTGAATTTTAGCTTTGCCAGCTCAGAGTCCACTCGTAACCCAAGTCTCTTCTGTGGTGTAGTTCTTTGGTGAATTGAACCTAGGAGGAGTCTTGGCGTATTAAATGTTATCAAATTTGTGTGCATAGCCAACTTCTAGAGGGAGAATTCTTAGGCTATTTCTGTATCTTATGTGCTCTTGGCTAACTTTGAATGGCTTGTTTAATGCAGCACGAAACAGGGTTATGCAAGAACCTTCTTCAAGAGTACGCTCAAAAGATGAATTACGCAATTCCATTGTATCAGTGCCAAAAGATTGAAACTCCTGGGAGAGCTACACAATTCACATGTACTGTAGAGATTGGAGGCATAAAGTATACTGGAGCTGCAACAAGAACTAAAAAAGATGCTGAGATAAGCGCTGGGAGAACCGCTCTTTTAGCTATCCAGTCAGAATCTAAAAACAACCTTGCCAACTACAGCACTCCGCCTACTATACTCAACTCCAACAGTCAGCTAACTGTACTTCCTTTAGAGAGGAAGACATTAGAGGTAGTGATCCCAGTTAAGGAAACCATCAAGACTCCGAAAATCAGGAAGGCTCAGTTCAAGAAGAAAGCTCGGAAAGGAAAACTCAAAGTAGCTAAGGATAGTGAAGATGTGATCATCCCTCCTCAACCTACCGAGCATTGTCAAAACGAGCAGTCTGAGAAAACTGAGACAACGCTGAATCTGGAACCTTCGCCGTGCATGGATGAGTGCAAGGAAGTAGCATTTGAGAGTGTGGAGACAGAAGCAAGCCAAGCATAACTATCTCAAGATGGGATCTTTGTGAGCTTGTCATAGTAACTATTTGGTTGGGATCTTTGTGAGCTTGTCATAGTAACTATTTGATTATATAGCCAGTTTGTGATTCACAAGTTGAACGGAAAACCAAAAATAGAAAGGAAAAAGAGATATGGGCTCAAATATTTGTATTTTTCTTTTCTTTTTGACATCGGCTCACTATTCGTGAATACAACAACAATGTATAATAAACTTTACAAGTGATGATTTTTGTTTGCCATTTGAAGAGCGGTTCTTGCAGCTCCGGTGTACTTCATGCCTTCAATCTCTACAGTACATGTGAATTGTGTAGCTCTACCAAGAATTTCAATCTTTTGGCACTGATACAATGGAATCGCGTAATTCATCTTTTGAGCGTACTCTTGCATAACCCCGTGTACTGTAGAGATTGGAGGTAAAGTACACCAGATCTGCAACAATAACTAAAAAAAGATGCTGGGAGAACACTGAAGAGTCGAAGGGGGAGGGGTTTTTGGTGAAGCGCTTTAAAATCTTGTCTCGGCGCTTCTTCGTAGCATCACATTCACCACGCGGTGCGGAGAACAAGTTTCTCTCTCGCTCTTCTCGTCGCCGTTCCATACTACTTCTCAGCTACATTCTGCTCGTGAGAATGACCACCGCCGATGATGTTTCTTCTGGTAAATTACCTTCCTTCTTTAGTGTCTTCAATTCTGTTAATGGATTTTTCTCTTTTCCGGGTTTTGATTTTGTAATCGCTTCTTCTTCTTGCTCTATTCGTTCGTCCTGGGAAATTGAAAAAAACTGCATTTTTCCCTTGCGAGTTTAAAGCGTTGATCTTTCTGAGAAAAGCTTTCATATTTCGCAATTTCCAGTGTTTTCAGCTCTCTAAAGAGACTACTGTCTTGATTCTACTTCAGGTTGTGATTGATTTAGTCATACTTACTCTCTCGTCTATGAGCATCCATTGGGGACCTTACTCTTTTCGGATGTCATTTACTTAAGTTCATTGTCTCTCCCCTTTTGGAGAAGTATAGTTTCTCTGAGAAAGTTGTCAGCTTTACATTTGCAATTGAGTATTTTTGTTCACTGCTTTTCCGTGTTTTCTTTTTTGAATTTATTTTGCTGTAATGGATACCATCCTACTCCATCCTATGTTTCTGTATTATCTTTTCATTCATTTTTTTGAAGTTTTTCCTGCTCAGGTTTTTCCAAGTGCTATGTGTTCAAAAGCCGGTTGCAGGAGTATACTCAGAAGTACAAGCTTCCACCGCCTATTTATGAGACTGTCAAAGAAGGCCCTTCACACATAGTTTTCTTCCATTCGACAGTTATACTGGATGGTGTCAGGTATAACTCTTTGCCCTGGTTCTTAAACCGTAAGGCTGCAGAACAATCAGCTGCGGAGGTTGCTCTCCAGGAATTAGCTAAATCCAGTGACCTAAGCCAATGTGTTTCACAGCCTGTGGTAAGCACCTCATCTTTCTTATGTTGTGACAATTGTTAAGTTTACTGGAAATATATTGCAACTAGCCTAGGCGTAGGGGGTTTAGCAGCGAATTGTAACTTTGCCAGCTCTGCAGCAGACTTTATGGTTAGTTTGAGATTTAAAAGTTAAAAGAGAGCGGTGAGAATGCGTTAGGGGGCCTTCTTGGTTTGTCAAGGGTCTTGATTTGGGTAATGATCGAGACTCGAGAGTTTGAAGAATCCACTTGTTGTAACTCATGTCTCTTCTGTAGTTTTAGTTCTTTGGTGAATTGAACCTAGGAGGAGTCTTCTTAGGGTTTCAATCTTATCAGATTTGTGTGAATAGCCTACTTCTAGAGGGACATTCTTAGGCTATTTCTGTATCTTATGTGCTCTTGGCTAACTTTGAATGACTTATTAATGCAGAACGAAACGGGGTTATGCAAGAACCTTCTTCAAGAGTACGCTCAAAAGATGAATTACGCGATTCCATTGTATCAGTGCCAAAAGATTGAAATTCTTGGGAGAGCTACACAATTCGCATGTACTGTAGAGATTGGAGGCATAAAGTACACTGGAGCTGCAACAAGAACTAAAAAAGATGCTGAGATAAGCGCTGGGAGAACCGCTCTTTTAGCGATCCAGTCAGAATCTAAAAACAACCTTGCCAACTGCAACACTCAGCTTACTCTACTCAACTTCAACACTCAGCTTACTGTACTTCCTTTTGATAGGAAGTCATTCGAGGTAAAGGCAGTGATCCCAGTTGAAGAAACCATCAAGACTCCAAAATCCAGGAAGGCTCGGTTCAAGAGGAAAGATCGGAAAGGAAAGCGCAAAGTAGCTAAGGATAGTGAAGATGTGATCATCCCTCCTCAACCCACCGAGCATTGTCAAAACGATCTGTCCGAGAAAATTGAGACAACGCTGAATCTGGAACCTTTGCCGTGCATGGATGAGTGCAAGGAAGTAGCATGTGGGAGTGTTGAGACAGAAGCAAGCCAAGCATAACTATCTCAAGATGGGATCTTTGTGAGTTTGTCATAGTAACTACTTGGTCATGTTGGCATTTGGTGATTCCTATCTAATGTTCACAGGTTGAAAAAACGAATACTAACGTAGACATTGATGTAATACTAATTTGGTCGATTGAGTCATTCGAACAGATTTATAAAAGTGGGTCTTCTTGTTTGAAGTTATAAAGAAGCGTGAGGTTGCTTTGTTGTTATAAAACAGAAGGTTCACTCAGCGGTCTCTCACTCCCTTTCTTTTGTT
>NC_025698.1:4182451-4191658 GCF_000633955.1 Camelina sativa | reverse complement strand
TTTTTTTTTTTTTTTTTTTTTTTTTTTTGTGGTGGGCCGAGTATAAGAAAATAGAAGCCCAAATTACTGACCCAACAGGTCTACGAAACCCTAATCTGAAAACAGAGGTATAAATAGACTCCGCCTTACTAATCCCATTTCTTCGGCGATCTAGGGTTTTAGTTGACGCACGAGGAGGAAAAATGCCGGCAGGACATGGAGTTCGGGCGAGAACGAGGGATCTGTTCGCGAGGCCGTTCAGGAAGAAGGGTTACATTCCACTCTCGACTTACCTAAGGACCTTCAAGGTAGGCGATTACGTCGATGTTAAGGTGAATGGTGCGATTCACAAGGGTATGCCTCACAAGTTCTACCATGGTCGTACTGGTCGCATCTGGAACGTCACCAAGCGCGCCGTCGGTGTTGAAGTGAACAAACAGGTCTGATGAACTCTCTCTCTCTCTCTCTCTCACGTCCCTTCAACTTTTTGTCTTGTTGGATTAGGATTGGAGCTTAGAGTGAGATTTTGGATTGTTTGATCTGTTAGTTTGATATTGAAATGTGTGATTGAGCATTGATTCGTATTATGTAAATCTCATCCGCGAGCTCAATAGATTTGTATCTCTAAGATTTCGGTTTCTATTATCCAGTGGCGTTGGTCTTGATCCAGTTTCAGATTCGAAATTGTGATTGCTTAGCTTTAATATAGCCTTATCATTGATTCAATACTTGGACTCCTTGTCATTGAATTGCTAGTTTGTTTAGTTTCATGACTATTGCATTTCTGTAGTTTGGCGTCAAATCACCCACTAACATTTGTATTAGTCAATCTTGTCTCTATATATGTTATTGTGTGCTGTGCGATTGCCCTAATGACAATAACACAAACCTTTTTTTTTTGCAATTGCATATCTTTAGTGTATCATTTACTGACATATGTATGTCTGGGGGTGTTTCAGATTGGCAACAGGATCATAAGGAAGAGGATTCATGTGCGTGTGGAGCATGTGCAGCAATCAAGGTGTGCTGAGGAGTTCAAGCTGAGGAAGAAGAAGAACGATGAGCTCAAAGCTGCAGCCAAAGCCAATGGTGAGACAATAAGCACCAAGAGACAGCCTAAAGGACCCAAACCAGGATTCATGGTCGAAGGAATGACCTTGGAGACTGTCACTCCCATCCCTTACGATGTTGTCAACGATCTCAAGGGAGGCTATTAGTTCTATCTTCCCAGTGTTTTGCAGTTTCTTCTTGCGTATTTTGAGTTTCGTCTTAGCTACAATTTCTGTAGACTGCCCAGATATTTTACGAAGCTTAACTTTCGTCTCGTTTATAACTTTCATTTTTCCTTATCTCGTTCTTTTTCTAGTGTTATATCATTGATTCACCATCTTTATTTAGCGATGAACAAATTGGCTTCGTTCGTTGATTTAAAAGCAGTGTGGAATCAATTAAAATTTAATCTTTTTAAATATGCTCACAAGATTATAGAAGAATTTTAGCTTTTGAGTTTTGAAGTAGTACTTGAATTTGATTTATATATATATGGATGATCAGATTAATTTTTGGTTATAATCAGCTTCCTTAGCTAAAGATTTATATATAAAAATTTAATGTCTGGAAAAAGAGATATAGAAGAGTTTTAGCTTTTTAAGTCTTGATAGACACGCAACAAAGAAAAAAAAAAGGAAAAATTAAAGATAGAGAGGAAGGTAGAAGGCGATTAACTTTTATTTTTGTATAATTTGGTAGGTTTTGTTTCAGTTTCCTTTTTTAAAAACAAAAATCCAATTTGTTTAGTTCTCCTATATTAACTCTATGACTTGCTGAGAGTTGTATATTTCTATTATATTTGTTATATTTCTCAGCTTTTACTTTCAAACCCAAACCTCTAGTTTCTCTCGTTCTGAAAAAGCTTTTGTTAAACAGGAGGTAGATATGGCAGACGAGCTGCTCAAGATAATCGAGACACTGAATAATCCATGGGAACTATCAAAGTTTAGAACCATGACTCAAAACTATACCCACGGTATAATCGGAAAGACCGAATTCAATAGTCTTTTGCTTGGGCTAAAAGAAAAATATCTTGGTGATCGGAAGATTGATGAGAAGAAGACGAAAGAAGATCCACGGATTAGGGTTAAACTATATAGTACTAATCCTAAAGAGAAGATGGAAGTCCAATCAGAAGTGAAAGAGAAGTTGAGTGACTTATTGAAGGCCATCGAGGAAAGACTAAGTTCGTCGAAGATGAGACTCTACACTTCCTTGTGTAAAGGCTTCCACTCCCATAGATTCGGGTATGACAAATTCGTTACGTATCTTCTACAGTTGATAGATCAACACAAGAGTCTTTATCAACGCTTCATACGACTTGCCTACGGTGATAAGGGAAAACAAAAAGTTGAAGTTGAAGAGACCCGACACGATGAAGACTGTCTTGGTGGTGATCCAAAGATTGGTCCGCAAGAGCGAGGGTGGGATGAGACCAACGTGGAGAGAAAGAATAAGAAAAGAATCTTGTCTCCAAAGGTTTTGAACCTCCCTCTAAAGAAAAGGAAAAGGTCTAATCCTGAACGACGAGTGACACCTAACTATAGGCTTATCCCCGAGGAGCTACGGTCACCGGTCTCAGACCCGGTACTGAACAACACGTGTGTTGTGAAGAGATATGATGATTTCGAGGGAGGTAATAAGGTGCTAACCGGTACCGAAGAAGAGATGATTAAATGCGAAGATCAGATGTACGAGGCGGATATGTTGATGAGTGGTTTGAGAAATGCAGTGGACAGTGCGAAGAGAGTTATGAGGGGAGAGATGAGAGTGGAAGATCTTGGAGTGAAGTTTTACAGATGCCTTGAAGTGTTATATGATGGAGACATGTTTGAGATAGTGAGAGAAGATCACCAAGGAGCTTTACCTCTGATCTTGATACGGTTGAATCAGAAACTGCGTGAGCTCACGGTTGCTCGAGAACGCTGGACAAAACGGTCCAAAACAAAAGTATGAACAAAACGGTCCAAAACAAAAGTATGTGACAAAATAATGCATAAAATGGTAGTCCTCTGTATTAGAGACGTTTGTTGTTTGTATTAGGATCACAAAGGATGCCTTTGATTTTCTTTAATGCATTTTTATTTTATAATTTAAATAATTAATAAATGTTTTTACTTTTCCAAAAAATTAGTTAATACATGCATGAAAATATGAAGCATTCTCTACCAAAAAAGAAGAAGAAATACGAAGCATAAGACAAAAATAATTAACAATAATACAATATTAAAACATATCTATTCTAATAGAGAGGGTATAATAATTTTTAGTGATTTTTGAAATATTAAATAGCCTTTTTAAAAAATAAAAAATTTTGTCTTAAGCCGGCAATAAAGACAATAAAGTCAAGGATGCGTGTGCAACTAGACACAATCATCAGCATACATCCTTAACCATCACGATATATATAATCCTAAAACCTTACAAAGTTCTATAAATAACAATGCCAAACCATAAAAAATACAGAAGATTTTAGGGGAAGCCCACCATAATATGTCAACAAGGATGAGTGCACAACTAAAACCCATCACCAGCATCGTGTAATACATCCTAAATGTCTTTCCATTGTTGTCAATCCAAGGGACGAATTCGCATGCATCTAGAAGCAATCCCATAATCATGTGAAACCTAAAGTAATAAGGCAAAAATTCTTTCTTCACCATCCACATGAAGCCTAGGCAGGAATAGACCATGAACAACCTATTTTGCAGTCTGTTTGCTGCTATTGGGGTGATTGAGTTTTCGTCTTCAGATGCTCTCACACGCCTTGGTATTCTCCGGTCAAGGAAAAAGATATGGGTAGACGATGATGAAGATGCCAAGTGATTTGCTGCATNTCTGTATTAGAGACGTTTGTTGTTTGTATTAGGATCACAAAGGATGCCTTTGATTTTCTTTAATGCATTTTTATTTTATAATTTAAATAATTAATAAATGTTTTTACTTTTCCAAAAAATTAGTTAATACATGCATGAAAATATGAAGCATTCTCTACCAAAAAAGAAGAAGAAATACGAAGCATAAGACAAAAATAATTAACAATAATACAATATTAAAACATATCTATTCTAATAGAGAGGGTATAATAATTTTTAGTGATTTTTGAAATATTAAATAGCCTTTTTAAAAAATAAAAAATTTTGTCTTAAGCCGGCAATAAAGACAATAAAGTCAAGGATGCGTGTGCAACTAGACACAATCATCAGCATACATCCTTAACCATCACGATATATATAATCCTAAAACCTTACAAAGTTCTATAAATAACAATGCCAAACCATAAAAAATACAGAAGATTTTAGGGGAAGCCCACCATAATATGTCAACAAGGATGAGTGCACAACTAAAACCCATCACCAGCATCGTGTAATACATCCTAAATGTCTTTCCATTGTTGTCAATCCAAGGGACGAATTCGCATGCATCTAGAAGCAATCCCATAATCATGTGAAACCTAAAGTAATAAGGCAAAAATTCTTTCTTCACCATCCACATGAAGCCTAGGCAGGAATAGACCATGAACAACCTATTTTGCAGTCTGTTTGCTGCTATTGGGGTGATTGAGTTTTCGTCTTCAGATGCTCTCACACGCCTTGGTATTCTCCGGTCAAGGAAAAAGATATGGGTAGACGATGATGAAGATGCCAAGTGATTTGCTGCATATATATTCTAGAAATTAGAGTTTGCGGTGCTATCAAACAAGCACGAAACATTAATAAATAATCATATGCTAATACCTAGAAGTGGAACTATCTGTATCTGTCTTGAGATTCTTGATGTTGGAAATGAACCAACAACATTGGAGACGCACGCTCTAGTTGGTTTCAAGTGTTTCTTTAGCCATGGACTCTGATGATTCCTGCAAAAATATGCAAAACACACAAATGTATTAATTAATTAAAGACTGATTCAACGTAACTGAGGATTTTTCCTTTCTCAATAATTTAAGATATATAGTGATGTCTGGTCATAACTAGTGGGAATATAAATATAGTCCCCGAGTTCGAACCCTAATTATTTTGTCGCAACACCTTTTATATACTATTGTGGTTTTAAAAAAACACCTTTATATTATATATGAATAAATTTGTATATATGGCAAATCCGATGAGAAATACCAAAAATCAACTGATGCATACAATGACGAAAAGAAGAAGCAAACCTTAATTACAATCAACTGAAGAAGCAGAAAATAAAAATCAAAAGAGACGAATAAAACCTCGGAACGAAGAATGAAAGGGAGACACGATCCTTGAAAGTCGCCAAACCCTGCATAATTTACTCGGCGGCTCGAGCTTTCGAGGCCTTAAGGGTTTTCTTAATTTTTCAAAGCTAAAAAGGTTGGATTGAAATATATATATATATATATATATATATATACAAACCCTAAAGACACAAGAGCACAGGTCGTTGTCCAAACTCGGAGCCGTAAATTAAATGGGCCGCAAAAAAAGGAAAAAAAATAGACGAAAGCCTAATATGAACGCAATAAAGCTTAAAGCCTTTAAACGATGTTCTGGTAATGTTGGTGTTAAAATGAGTAATCCGATCAAATTCATTTGGGTTCAAAATTTTTAATATATCCCTTCTAAGCAACTAAAACTTGATGGATTAGGGTTTAATCATGGCTTTTCAGTGGAAGTACGAGAACGGGAAGAGAAGAGAAGTTCTGTTTTTGGTTTGATCCAAATCAAGCGCCTTTCATGCCTATACCCTCATTCGGAACTCCCACCATAGATGAGTACTATGATCATCTTCTTCTTTATTAATTTCTTAAGAAATAGTATCATTTATTGTCATTCAAAATAAGAAAAGGAAAAGTTATGGACCAAGCCTGATACAATTATAAAAACGTAACGTTCAACATAACCATAGCACACTAAGATATAAAGCCATTTACAAAACAGTGCCACTCTTAAATTATTCTTGCAAGATCTCATCAACCCACAAATAAAAAATAAAAACTATTTCATCAGCAACTTAGGCCTGCGACTTGGCAAAGATCTTCTTTGCGAATTCAGCGAGCTTTGCAGTCTCAGGCATGACAGGTTTTACAGCGGGACCGTTACAGAATAGCTCAGCCCATTTGCATAAAGAAGGTGTCTTGGCCTCATCATCAAGAAGTTTATGGCTAGCTGCTTACTCGGTGACTCTCAACCAAGCCAAGAAGCTCCCGAGGAAAATGTCGAGGTAACTGATGTTGTCACCGTTGAAGAACGGTTTTCCTTTGCTGTAATCGATGAACGCCTTCTCCAGAAGCGCATTCCCTTCTCCTTCAGCTTTTAAATAGAAAGTTACTCAATATTTCATTATTGAGTATTCCAAAATGTTTTGTCAATTAACTAAACCGGTTCATGGATTTACAGATTTTGGGTAGGCAACAACATTAGTTAGGCAGTTTCCGAACCGGGGAGCCTCCACAACAAATTTACCAACTTTACATCGACCTGAAAGTGAAACTAGTCGCAAAGAATTCTCTCTAGTAATTTTTAAAACAAAGTTCACATCTTTTATGGAATTCAGGAAGATAACAAAGATATTATGAGGATCGGGTTTTGGACCTTGCTAACACACACAATAGGATAACAACCTAATTTGAAACAATAATTTAACGTTAAGACCATTTCACTAAATAGATTTTTAGAGGTATAAAAAAGGATTTTATTGAAGGATAGCTAGAAAAATTATTGTAAAAAACGTTTTAGGTGATGCAAAGCTCGCCATAATATAAAGTCAACAAGGAGGTGCGTGAAACTATACACCATTCATAAGGATACATCCTTAACCATCATGAGAATCCTAATAACGTACAAAGTTCTTTCGATATTATTACCACAACAAGGCCACAGAAGAGGAGTATGGGCAAAGACCACCAATATATAAAGTCAACAAGGAGGTGTATGAAAGTAAAACCCATCACCAGCATCGTGTAATACATCCTAATTAACCTTCCATTGATATTAATCCAAGGGACGAATTCGCATGCATCTAGAAGCAATCCCATAGTCATGTGAAACCTAAAGTAACGAGGCAAAAGTTCGTTCTTCACCATCCACATGAAGCCTAGGCAGCAATATACCATGAACAACCTGTTTTGCAGTCTGTTTGCTGCTATTGGGGTGATTGAGTTTTCGTCTTCAGATGCTCTCACACGCCTTGGTATTCTCCGGTCAAGGAAAAAGATATGGGTAGACGATGATGAAGATGCAAAGTGATTTGCTGCATATATTCTAGATATTAGAGTTTGCGGTGCTATCAAACAAGCACGAAACATTAATAAATAATCATATGCTAGTACCTAGAAGTGGAACAATCTGTATCTGTCTTGAGATTCTTGATGTTGGAAATGAACCAACAACATTGGAGACGCACGCTCTAGTTGGTTTCAAGTGTTTCTTTAGCAATGGACTCTCATGATTCCTGCAAAAATATGCAAAACGCACCAATATATTAATTAATTAAAAAAAAGACTGATTCAACGTAACTGAGGATTTTCTCCTAACTAGTGGGAACACATATAGATATTATCCCCGAGTCCGAACCCTAACTAATTTGTCGCAACACCTTTTATATATTTTGTTTATAAAAAAAAAAAAAACACCTTTATATTATATATGCATAAATTTGTATATGGCAAATCCGATGAAAAATACCAAAAAACAACTGATGCAATAAGAGTTGAAGAAGCAAACCTTCATTATTAACTGAAGAAGCAGAAAATAAAAAACAAAAGAGAAGAATAAAACCTTTGAACGAAGAATGAAAGGGAGACACGATCGGTGGAAGTCGCCAAAACCTGCATAATTTACTCGGCGGCTCGAGCTTTCGAGGCCTTACGGGTTTTTTTATTTTCTTCAAAGCTAAAAAGATTGAACTGAAATATATATTATATATAGGGTAGGTCATTTGTCCAAACTCGGAGCCCTAAAATAAATGGGCCGCAAAAAAGGAAATGTAGACGAAAGCGTTTGTACGTTGGATCGGAAGAGGGCCATTAGAGCATGTCCAATGGTATGCATATAGATTATACTCGCCAGGCGCACGTTCTCTATTGAGAAATAGCCAGCCTCATCCCCTACCGCCCAAAATTGGTATCCCTGATTGGACACCTTTCAACCAATCTTCTTTTTTTTTTTGCTTATTTTCAAATAATTAAGAATGGAGTAGGAAGAAATCACCAGGTGGAGCCAAACCCACATAAGAACCTGCTGCTGGAATCAGATCATTGCTTATGAACCTATACAAAAATCAATGTTATGGAATGTTAACATTTTAAGAATCAAATTACAGAAGCAACACAAAATAAAGAACGAACCAGGAAATGAGGATATAAAATAACACTAATACCAGTCACGGATAAGTAATCTACCACGGGCCGTGCCACGTTCTTCAGACTTTGGATATTCCTCAGATGCCACAAAGCTATAGGGCCAACTTTCAACCTCAGCCATCAATTGCAGATTAACTCATTTAAGTAATTCCTTACATTACCACAAATCTATTTTTGTATTCAGCAAGTGGGATGGCAATTTGCTTCTCTCGTACCTTTATCTTAGCATCGTCCCATAAGCAAAGTGGATCATCTCCATTGGCTGTGGAATTTAGGTAAATGAAAACAAGGCCATATACTTTCTTCCAAGCGAGGCATCATGGTTTTTCCGGCATAATGGGTACTATGAAACACCTGCAAATAACCGTTATTCAAACCAAGATCAATATTGTACTTCTAAGTATTATATTACAACATCCACCACATTTGTCACAGGGACACTTACTAGTTACTGCAAGAGTGGTTGGGCCAACATGTGACGTGAGGTTTTGTTTGAGTGGTCCGCCTGATCGAAACTCATTACTGGGCGTAATTTGCCAGAATCCAACAGGTGGATCGAAGGATATCCATCCATGTACTCTCAGATCATGATTCTCACACGAGTATTGGTTCTTAATAGGATGCTTCAGAGAGACTGTTATCCTGATGTCATTACTTACACTATATTGATCGAAGCTACTTGTAGAGATAGCGGTGTTGGACAGGCCATGAAGCTTCTTGATGAAATGAGGGACAGAGGATGTACACCAGATGTTGTCACTTATAACGTTCTCGTGAACGGTATTTGTAAAGAAGGGAGATTGGATGAGGCGATCAAGTTTTTGAATGACATGCCGTCTTCTGGATGT
>NC_025698.1:4090195-4179911 GCF_000633955.1 Camelina sativa | reverse complement strand
ACATTTTGGAAAAGATGCCTAATCATGGATGCCAGCCGAACTCTTTGATGATGTTATTTTCACGACTTTGATTCAT
Source organism: Camelina sativa (assembly GCF_000633955.1). NCBI lineage: Eukaryota > Viridiplantae > Streptophyta > Magnoliopsida > Brassicales > Brassicaceae > Camelina > Camelina sativa. Next base: position 4,179,835 of record NC_025698.1, on the reverse strand, counting down.
GGTCATAGTAGGAGTGGACGGATTGACTTGATGAAAGAAAGTTATGAGAAGATGTTGAGTAGGGGTCTTCAGCCTGATCTTGTTCTATCTAATTCTTTAGTAAATGGCTTTTGCAAGAATGGGGATTTGGTGGCTGCAAGGAAGATAGTTGATGGGATGATTCTTAGAGGTTTGAGGCCTGACAAAATTACATACACAACTCTTATAGATGGATTTTGTAGAGGAGGAGACGTAGAAACAGCTTTGGAGATAAGGAAGGAAATGGATCAGAATGGGATTGAACTCTATAGGGTGGGTTTCTCAGCTCTTATTTGTGGAATGTGCAAAGAAGGAAGAGTCGTTGATGCTGATAGAGCTTTGAAGGAGATGCTGCGAGCTGGTATGAAACCTGATGATGTAACCTATACAATCATGATGGATGCAGTCTGTAAGAAAGGTGATGTTCAAACCGGTTTCAAATTGCTCAAGGAAATGCAGAGTGATGGTCATATTCTTAGTGTTGTGACGTATAATGTTCTGCTGAATGGACTATGCAAATTGGGACAGATGAAGAATGCTGACATGTTGCTACATGCCATGCTTAACATAGGGGTTGTTCCGGATGACATCACATACAATATCCTATTGGAAGGTCACCATAGACATGCAATTTCATCAAAACATTATAAACAGAAACCTGAGATAGGGATTATAGCTGACTTTGCCTCTTACAAATCACTAGTCAATGAGATTTAAAGAGCTTCAAAAGATCACAGGAACAGCTAATATCCGACTATTTGTTCCTAGATACGACCGAAACTTTCCTATTAATCCCCAAAAGTCGTTTTTTTCATCTTAGGTAATACTCGGAAATATCTTTTCTATATTTCTCTCCTTTTTTTTTTTTTCATTTTTTCAATGTTTTTATAAGCTTTGATCAGATTTTAGTTTTCTGAAACCAGTATTGTTCCCAATGTTGGAGTCTATAATGTTTCAAATTGTATGTTTCACTTTATCGAGTGGAGTATGGATTCATGTGGCATGTAGTAGATTTTAAATCATTAAGCATTTAGTTTTGTGTCGGTTAGTTGGCCCTTCAAATACCTGATTCCATGAGGCTAGATTAGGTTGCTACATAAAATTCGTAGGGAACAGTAGCAATTCTTAATTTTTTCCATTTGTTGTTAATCTTTTTAGTATCTACAAGGTTTGGCCACTATCCAATTTCATTACTAATACTGTGATGTACTTTACTTGTATAGTTGTATATATGAAAGCCCTCTCATCTTTGTGAGCCTATATAAGTTGCATTGAGTGTACTTTTGAAAAAGGCACACAGCTGAAGCAGAGAAGAGTGGAAGGCACGTGTGAAGAATTGTGAGGTGGCTAAACTTGTAACAGAAGCGATTGGGAGTGTCTATAAAGTGAATCAGCATTTGTTGAAGTTGTATGGTGGTTCTTATTTGTAGATCAGTCATTATGAGACATTGAGACTGTAAGGGAGGATAGTTTTTTGGAGAACTATCTCTCTATGTTTGTAGTTGTTAATTGATATTCTTGTTGTACACACTTGTACATAGCATACCAGTATTGTTAATTAACTTGCTGTCTAGTGCTGGGTGAACGCGTATCATTTCTTTCGAGAGATTTATCCCAAGATACAAATTGTTTTATTAGAATAACATAATATACGATAATTTACAACAATGAAATGTGGTCTACCAATATTAACAAAAAATTCATAGTCCTAGGTACTTGACAGTTGACACACACCATAAATGAAAATGGAGAAGAGCAATTTATTAATTGTACAATACTTTTAACTGAATTCAATCCTCCTGAGTAAATCTTTTTTTCTGTTTCTATGGGGAAGGTTGAAGGAATAGGGTCTCCTATTTTCTAGACGGCGACAACTCTTTTAACCTCTTTAACAATCTCCTCTATAAAATCCGCCTCAGAGCTGCAAAGTATATAACATATACTATAGATTAGTCTGCATAGTTTCACGGAAGGAAACGATATTACAAACGTGAAAGTTATATCAGTGAATATCTACTAGAAAAATGAGTTACAAACAACAGTAACATTAATATGAACTATGAAGACTCTATAGACATTGGACTGTTACATTCACAATATGGACCAGTTTGCTTGTTCTCTTGATAACAAAAAGTTTCGGTTTTCTTTCATGGCGGATTAGACAGAGAATTGAAGCATGGAAAATGTCGCATCAGATTATTTTTAAGGATAAACAGTATGGTACGTACCTGTTTTCGCCTAATGACAAGCCCATCTTGTCAGAGACAGACTCCAAAGCTTCCTTCCATGTCTTGATCTGTTCACCACTTGAAGTCTTAGCTAACCTCCAGAAGTTACGACCGAATTCAGCCTTTTGGTATCTAACAGACTCTGCCTTCACCTTGAAGAAGATGGGAACCACTTGTAGTTTGCGTTTATCAGCTCTTTTCTTTATCTTGGCGAGTTCGTTGAGGCACCAGCGTGACTCGGCGTACCTTTTTGAGAATATAGTCAGAGCCATCCTCGACTGTTTGATCCTCGCAAAGAGATGCTTGCGGTGTTTCCCTTTCTGCTCGTCTTTGTCTATGAAGAAGTTAATTCCATGTCTTTTAAAGGCGTCAACGAGGTGGCTCACAAAGCTGCAGCGTAGCTCCTTTCCGCGGAAATTGATGAACACTTGGTTATGGGAATGCTTGTGGTTTTGGACCTTGTGGTTATGAAGGAGATGAGATAAGGTATCCCATGTTGAGATCTTGCTATTACTCTTTTTCATGTTGGTCACTCTGAAATTTGAGTGTGAGCAATGAAGAATAGGTTGTTTTTTACATTCAATGCTATGCATGTTGTATATTTATAAGCAATGACGTAAGGTTCGAGTATAGACATATATGATATATCAATTGATGTTTTCCTTAAAAACTATTTTATATGCACTTATATGTATGAGTATATATACCTTTGATCCCAAGAAAAATGAAGGTTGTGAATGTCTCGTGCCTCAAGGGCCAAGGCACAAGCTGACAAGCATGCCTTTTCTTGACGTGGCTCATTTATATATAATTATAAAAGGTGGAAAACAAAACGATAAGAGAACTGAACGTATATATCGTCATTTCGGGGTAACACATACGGCGTCAGGGGTAGTAAGAAAAAGTAAATACATAAGGTGAGTCGGTGACACAATGCGTTACGTACGTACACCTTTATCGTCGCAATAAGAAGACCAAAAATAAGAAAACATAAACCCGTATGAGAGATTGTCGGATAACAGTTTTATTTGAGAATATTCGACCTTAGTCAAGAGTTAAAAGCAGAAGGCTGAAGGCCAAATGTTATATAAATATAAAAAATATATATTATTAATTTGAGAAACTCATATAACTATAATTAAGATGAATAAGTTATAGAAAGTGTTTTTAGAACCTCAAAGCCAAATGTCGATGAGCCTACTAGTACAAACTAATAACTATATATATTTTTTTGAATAAAACCACTAATAACTATATAGCTGGTGTGGGCATGGACTGGCGTATATATATTAGCATGCGGTCCGTAATGGACTGTCCCATTCTACCGGCAAACTCATATAACTATAATTAAGATGAATAAGTTATAGAAAGTGTCGATGAGCCTGCTAGTACAAACTAATAACTATATATATATATATTTTTGAATTATATATATATTTTTGAATAAAACCACTAATAACTATATAGATGGTGTGGACATGGACTGTCCCATTCTACCGGAAAAAGATGTATATATTTTAGTATTGGAATCCGTCTATCCAATTTTGATAGCTATATATTCATTGAGAAAGTCGCCTTATCTTATCTTTCACCTTCACGAAAGGAGAAGACTTGAGAAACGAAGCGGTTTCATCCGTCAAACCATGAATATGTATTGACTGGTATATATTGGAAGAGCAACCAAAATCGCTAGTATAAACTAACGTTTATAACTTTATATGTAATATTTGATGATAGTCGTCAGTCGTCACCAGCCTTGCTCTTATAATATAGAAATAACCTTTTTATTTTCTAAAATATGGATCTGATCTGATCTTTTGCTTTGAAATTGTATCCGACCAACTGTCAAAATCCGACTCACGAATGACATAAGAAGAGCCTCTCCAAAGATTTAAAGCGTTAGTTAATAATGGCCCTTCAATTTCGCCGAGGGTTACCCCCCATGACGACAGAAACATCCCAAGACAAATATTATTCTGTTCCAATTTTCTCTAACGTGGACACATACAATATTCGTATGTAAGTTATAACGTACCAAAAAGTCCATAATGAAAACCTAAACCCTAATATTAACGATTTTAAAAGAGAAAAAAAAAATCAAGACAGTGTTAATATTCCGCTGACCTCTATTAATTTAAATGTATGGTAGGTTGTGATAATGGTATAGGTAAATTTATTTGACTAATAATTAATTATCTTTAGCATCTGTTTTCTCTTTGTAAATAAAAAAATGTATTCGCGAACAAGTTTCGAAATCCTCATACTCCATAATAATTAATAGTAATAAAAAAAAAAAAACACAAGACAAAGAGTTACTCCGCTGACCACTATTAGTTTGAATATACGTACAGTATATACAGTTAAAATAATTTATTCGACTAAACTTTTTTTTGTAAAACCTTAAACCTTGACTAGATTGTGAAAAAATGGCTTTTTTATACCCTCACTAATAACATATGTTAAATTCATACATCATCTATGCTCTTGTGCCAAGTCATACCTCCACTTAATAAAAGTTTAAATTTACAACCTAAAGTTTTGTTTTTGTGCTAAACCATACATAGACATTAACAATGTTAAATCGCGTGATGATGTGGATGCCACGTATTATACCACGTCGTATTAGTGCAAAACCTAGAATCGAATTATTTTGTTAATACGACGTAGTTGGAGTGTGGGCAGAAATTAAAAGCAACATCGAGCATGCCGTCTCATGTTTTACTTTATTTTTCACAAAACCTGTCGTCTCATTGATCTTCTTTTAACTCTCAACGAAGATCACAACAATTGGGACTTCACTTCTTCTCTAACCATTGACGAATCCGAAGTTAGTAGAAACGTTTTTTGAAGTTAAAGAGTTTTGTGGAAGTGGAATTAGAGTTTCTCATCCCTTCACCCGCTGGAAAAATGAGGTAATTTTGAAATAAATTTTGGGGTTTTCACTTTATTTATCTACATATCATATAGATTTAGTTAAATATCTTATTTTATTTGTATATATTAGATGTGATGTGTGTTTATGTCTCAGTATATACAGTTATTTCCTAATGAGACACAACGTCTTGTTTATGAACACCAAGTACTCGATAATTTGTCAAATTCTAAAAGAAAAAAATTGTTGTTGTCATTTCAGCTATGAGAATGGAAATGCGAATACAGCTGCTGGTGATCATGAGAATGATTATAGAGTTGATGTAGATGAAAATGCCAACGAAACTGGTGGTGATGGAATTGATAACAGAGCTGAAGGTGAGCGGCTTGATGAAGAAGCTCAAGTGGAGGAAAATGTTGCAGGCTTTGTTGATGAAGAAGAGGAGGACAATGATGAATATACTCCTCATAATTCAGATTGTGAAGAAGAGGGAAGACAGTATTTAAGATGCCAAAAAGGTAGTGGAAATATTAGATTGGGGCAGGTATTTGACAACATATCTCAATTTAAAGAAGCTGTAGTTGATTATGCTCTTAAGGAAGGGTGTAATGTGAAGTTCACAAGATGGGGACCTGATAAATCAGAAGTAAAGTGTTCACTTGGTGGTGATTGCAAGTTCAGAATTTATTGTTCATATGAAGCACCAATAGGAGCATACATGGTTAAGAGATGTGAAGATGAGCATTCATGTATTAAGGATGGGTTTAGCAAGGTAGTGAAGGATGGGATTATTGCTAAATTATTGTTGAATGACATTAGAAAAGATCCTACCTACAAGCCAAAGACAATGCAAGACACACTTGAGGAGCGTTACAACTTGATTGTGACACCTGATCAGTGTAGAAAAGCCAAGAGAAAAGCCTTATCGATGATTCAGGATGAACATGATGAGCAATTTTCAAGGATAAAAGACTACCGACTAGAGTTGCTAAGGTAAATAAAATCTATCCAAATAATTCTAATTATTATGTTTTATAGTTGATAATCTAACTTTGTTTCTGATTTTAAAAAGGTCTAATCCAGAATCTACAGTTGAGTTGGGGATAATAACTGGTGATGGTGGTATAGAGTCTTTTGATAGGTTCTATGTGTGCTTTTCAGCCCTCAAGGAGACATGGCTTGCTCATTGTCGCCCTATTATTGGAATAGATGGCTGTTTTTTAAAGAACGATGTTAAGGGTCAACTCTTGGCAGCCGTAGGAAGGGATGCAAATAATCAATTCTTTCCTGTTGCTTGGGCTGTGGTGCAAAAGGAAAATATAGACAGTTGGTTATGGTTTATCCAGAAGCTTAAGACTGATTTGAAACTTCAAGATGGAACTGGATTCACACTTATCTCTGATAGACAAAAAGTAAGTTCAGTGTTCATTTACTCTTTGTCATCTATGTAATCTGTTTAAGATAGTTAGAATAAAGCTCTTTTTTTTACATGATAGGGCTTACTCAATGCTGTTGACCAAGAATTGCCTAAGGTGGAACATCGTATGTGTGCGCGCCACATCTATGGAAACCTAATGAGAGTTTATCCAGGTAAAGAATTGCCTAAGGACTTATTTTGGGCAGTTGCAAAGAGTTTCAACATTGGTGAATATGAGAGAGCCATTGCCGCATTGAAGAACTTTGATGTTGGTGTGTATGAGGCATTGATGATGAGGAATCCACATAATTGTAGCCGCGCTTTTTTCACTTCCACATCAGTGTGTGAAGATGTTTCGAATAATTTCTCTGAGTCCTACAACAATACTATCAACAAAGCCCGAGAGATGCCCCTTGTTGAGATGTTGGAGACAATAAGAAGACAAGCCATGATTCGTATGGATATAAGAAAAAAGAAGGCCATGAAGCATCAAGGAAAATTTAGTCTAAAAGTTGCGAAGACCATCAAGGAAGAGGAGAAACACCGAAAGTTTTGTCAAGTAATTCCTGTTGGAAATAGTCAATTTGAAGTGGTTGAACACAAGCAGGGTCATCATGTTGATATGATTGCAAGAACATGTGCATGTAGGAGGTGGAGTATGACAGGGATTCCTTGTCGTCATGTCTTACGTGTAATATCATATAAGAAGTTTAAGCCTGAGGACTATGTCTCCAACTGGTATTTGACATCTACATGGCGCAAACAATACAATGGTCCTATCAAGGCAGTTAATGGAATGAACTTTTGGGGAAGGTCAGATGAGCGTATGATTCAAGTCCCGCCAAGAGAAGCGTCTCAAGGTGCTAAAAAGAAGCAAAAAAGAATAAAAGGAAAGAATGAGTCTCCGAAGAAAAAGAAGAAAGAGAAGGGAGTAGAAGAACCTCCTGTGAAGAAAACAAAAATTACAAGAGAAGGGAGGGAAATTCATTGTGGAAGGTGTGGTTTGGCAAGACATAACACCAGAAGTTGTCCTAATATTGGTGTCCCGGTTTACAGGCCAAAGAAACAACCTAAAAGTGTTAGTGAGTCTAGTCAAGGGGAAGGATCTAGCCAACCAAGCCACACATCACAATTTGTTTAAGGTACGTAAAATCTTTTCAGTTTTAAGGTTAGATATGCTTCTTCTAAACTTTTTTTGAAACTATCTTTTGTGTTTATTATGCAAGGTTTGATGAAGCGGAGTGAAGAAAATTGGAGTAGTTTTATTGGAGTATGTTTTCTTGATGATTTGACTCAGATACTTGGGTCTTTGGAACCTTATTCTTTATTTTGTTTACCACTGGAACCTTAGTTGGTTAATGTCGTTTGTTTTACGTCTTGGAACCTTGTTAGAAACGGCTTTTTCTTGCCTCCAATTTTAAGAATTTGGAACCATTTTCTTGGCTTGTTATTGCTCCCAGTTTGTGATGTTTTTAACAAACCATGCATCTATCATAAACCAATAAAAATGAGACGACGCTTATAATATTGCTATTTGATAGGTGCAACAATCCAAACGACGTCGTATCATATCACTACGTAGCTTAAAACGACGTTTAAGTAGAGATTTTGATTATTTTTGCACTAACACAACGTGGTATAATATGTGGCATCCACATCATCACGTGATTTAACATTGTTAATGTCTATGTATGGTTTTGCACAAAAACAAAATTTTAGGTTTTAAATTTAAAGTTTTATTAGGTGGAGGTATGACTTGGCACAAGAGCATAGATGATGTATGAATTTAACATATGTCATTAGTGAGGGTATAAAAAAGCCACTTTTCCACTAGATTGTAGAAGGGTAATACAAATATTTATTTATCTTAGCATTTGGCAATTGGCAGGATAAAATATTTGTTTTTATCTATCTAAGTAAAAATGTATATTCGCCTAACTGGTCCTAACGAGAATGCCTATAATTGAGTGGGCCTAAGGCCCAATTAAATGTGAAAAACGGAAGAATCGTAAATACTTAAGAAAGAAGATCACATAAATCTCGAAAAGAAGAAGAAAAAAAAAAAGGAAACAAAAAAACAACAAAAATAGAAAATATCGAAAATGCGGTGAGAGAGAGAGACTCTCATCATATCGTGCTGCGTAGGGCTTTTGACTCCCTTCTTCTCTTTGCTTTTGTAGCCACTCTACACACAGTCCACACCTACTTCTCTCACGCCCGAAGTATACGCCTTTCTCTACCTTGAGATCGGCGTCAGATCCTCCGCCGCATCTTCTTCTCTTCACTATCTCTTCCCCGGTCAGTCTTTTTTTTTTTTTACCTTTCCCTCTCTCTGTTATCTCTGTCTGTCAGTACTTGTGCGGTTCTTAACAGTGGATTTATAGATGATGGAATCCGGCGGTGGTTTCGTGGCCATGGAAGAGAGGATCTCTCCCGGTAGCTTCTTCCAGTTTCCACTTTCTGGATTCCGTGCTTCTCCCAATCGATCCCCTTGTCCTCCCTCTGATCGTGATAGGTTTCTCTTTCTTCCTCTCTTCTTTTTCCACTCTTTTTTTTTTTCCTCTGTTAATGTGAATCTGTGTGAGCTTCTTCTTTTTCATTGTGTGGACAAAATTAGTTTGGTTGTTGTGGATCGGTTTCTTATGAACTTTGCTGCTTTACTTGAGCATTTTAAGTGTCTGCGTGCTTGTGATTGGTCCCTCTGATTGGATTGAGTGTTTTAAAAAAAAAATGATTTTGTTCACGCAGATCCAATTTCTCAATCATAGTCTCACCTCAAAATGTCGCCTTTTTCACACTTTTACTCCATTTGCTCACTTATTAGTCGATTCTAAACAATGAACTCTAAAGGATTTTAACAATAACGCTATGTTTTGGAAATGAACTTACTGATGTATTTTTGCAAGTTTATTTTACATTTGAGTGGTGTGACTCCAAATGTGAACCACTCGATTGTGTTGTGTCGATACACGCCAATTTCAGCGTCCAGTGAAACTTCTTACGTATATGTTTTTCTTCAGGTACTTGACTGAGTTATTGCAAGAGAGACAAAAGTTGGTTCCTTTTTTGCAAGTTATGCCAAATTGCTGCCGACTGCTAAATCAAGGTGGGCTATCTTGTAATGCTATATGCTTTTAGATTTAAGTGTTTTCTTTGAGTGTGTGCACACACAAACTTATGACCATATCCTTGGCTTTCTTCTGTGGCTATGAAGAGGATAGTAGAATGAAATATGTGTTTACATACAACTTTGTATTCTCTTTTGTCCATTCTTGGCAATAAAACTAGGAGACTGAAGATCCCCGTGATGTTCAACTGTTACAGTTTCTTTTGTATGTTTGCTAAATTGCCTACATTGCTGACGTCTGTGCAGAAATCAGGAGGGTCTCTAGTTTTCCTGATCTTGATAGATATGAGCATGGCAGTCCATTTAGATCGCTTGGTCAGCCGACAAATGGAAAGCTTGATTTAGAGGGATGGTCAATGATGCAAGCCGAGGTAAGCCACTGCTCATGTTGAATTATTATGATGGCGTTGCTTACAATTTTCTATTGAAGAGTGGGCTTTATCTATATTAATTGCTGTTGCTTTCTTCAGGAAAACTGTCACCTCCAGAGAGGTTCTCCATTTCGTGCTCCTGCCTCAGTGGGCTGGATTGGGATGCCTGGACTCCCTAACCCACCCATTGTGAAAAGAGTGATAAGACTTGATGTGCCAGTGGATAAATATCCAAGTGTAAGTTTTGAATGTTTTTACCCAAATATGTTATTCTAATTGGCTTGTTCTAGAGTTTAATTCCATTGAACGTTGCAGTATAATTTTGTTGGGCGGATTCTTGGGCCACGTGGAAACTCCCTGAAAAGAGTTGAGCTAGCAACCCACTGCAGGGTGTTTATTAGAGGGCGAGGATCTGTGAAGGATACTGTCAAGGTATGGCTCCTTGTTTATTGATTCTCTGAAGGATTCCATTTTATCAGTTTTTTATAGCAAGTGTAGATGAATGAATTCTTACAGCTCAAACTTCAATTTTCTCATATGTTTTTACCATTCAATCAGTTTTATAGCCATGTGTTGAATACACACACTTTTCTTAGTGTCTTTAGGAGTTTCTTTACCTTTTATGTATAAGCTTGTATGCCACCGTCTTTTGGCATAGCAACTGATTATTATTAAAGGAATGATACATTTTGCTGCATCATCAGCTACTACTCTTGTTTACATTTGAAGATATATAAATTTTGGAAGCCTGTACAGGGAATTAAGTGTTTGAGTTTTAGGTCACAACTCTCATCAAATAACATCATCTGAATAACGATAGTTCTGATTCATTTCTTCTGAGTATTATATTTTCTCAGACATTAAATATGTACCATGCGGTGTCAAGGCTAATACATTTAGTTTTTTTATTTCCCGGCAGGAGGAAAAACTAAAGGGTAAGCCAGGGTACAAGCATCTCTGCGAGCCACTACATGTACTGATCGAAGCCGAGCTTCCAGAGGACATAATAAACTCTCGATTGGAGCATGCAGTGCATTTCCTCGAGTCACTCCTAAAGCCAATGGTACATTACTATCACAAAATTGTAAACATATCCATATGGTTTTGTTACTCCGAACCTTATGTTCACATGGTTTTTGTTCTTTTCTCTACAGGACGAATCAATGGATCACTACAAGAGGGAACAGCTGAAGGAGTTAGCTGCTTTGAATGGTACACTAAGGGAGGAGAGTCCGAGTCCGAGCTTGAGCCCTTGTCTGAGTCCAAGCATGTCACCTTTCAACAGCAAGCGTGCTAAGACTGGACAATAAAGATTTGACCTGAAAGATGATCAATGTTTATTTTTCGCTGCTTGGGACTGAAATCATGGCATGGTCGTGTGGGCAGGACAAAGGCTCTCTTTGCATTGCTCATCTCTCGCCGCGAGGTGACATTGTTCTTCTAAGTTCTAACGTTTGGACTTCTCAATTAATTTATTTTGTCATTAAGTTTATTCTTTATTTTTGAAAATTTTGTTGGTTAGCTGAGATGACCATTAACCAGAGGGTAATAAACTAATAATGGTGTTTAATGAAATGTAATCTCGTTTTCAGTCATGTACCCTTTATTTAAGTTTGAAACCCAACATTAATTTCATTTGAAGTTTTAAAATTTCTCTATTTGACTTGGCCTCTGGTTTTGAGACTCAAGGTTCAGATTCAGCTTCTCGATCAACAAGGTTTTTTGTACCCCCAAGTTTTATTTTCTTTATGCCTTGATGACATTTTATGTTTTATCGTTCTTTATATGTAATATATCTACGAATCTCTTTGAAACTGCTCACCCTGTATATGTATTCTTCACAATACCTCAAACTCAAATGTCATTCATACAAGTTCCCTTGGAGTACTAACTTTTTAATAAACCTGGCTCAATCCCAAAAGAAGGGCAAGGTTGCAGGAATCACTCACTATAAAGAAGTACATGGAATCAAATAGTAATAAGTTGTACAAAAGTGGACCTAATAAAAGCTAAACAAGTAAGAGAATTCCACAAGTTTTGATAGTTTATTTCCAACCAGAAAACAATCGTCTAGAGAGGATAATGATGAATTGATGACGATGATGATCAGTGACGAGACAGCTACATCAGTTACCCATCAAAGTGTGCGTATATTATATATACTTCAAATTTAAATGCCCGGAACGTTCCACCTACATGATCGGACAAAACGAACACAAACATACATGAGGCTTTTGTTGACAAATTGGCGTTTCTAATCCCGAAGACCTAATTCAACCTCCAGTTCATCATCTTCCTCAAACAGCTTTAACAGTCGAGCATACTGCTCATCTCTTTTCTTCTTCTGCCACAGCTTGTATAGGAAGAAGGAGAAGACCGCCACAGCCACAAATCCGAACAGTACGAGGATTACTTTTGTGCCTGTTTTGCTAGAAGAGGAATGAGATTCTGCCTTAACTCCTGCATTCGTATCCTTGGAATCACCTGATAGACCTGCAAATATCACATCAGAAGACTTAGTAGATGACATCTAGGCATGTAACAAAAAAATTAAGGTTCGTAACTGTATGAGAAGCTTTAGTCTGCAAAAGCTACACAATCTAAACTCAAATAGTTAGTATGTTTCTCTTATCTTCGACTAAAGGGGAGCAACAACCACACAAATTGACAACATAGCACAACATCAATTGCAACAAGTATTTACAGAATCTTACGGGGTAAGCGAATGCCTACTTCTTTAAAAGCACATGAGTGTAGAAATAGCTTAACAGTAAAACTTCAAATGTCTGAAACTAGAGACGGCAAAGAGATTCAATGACTTTTACCACAAACTTGGTAATTTATGTCTCATAACTCAAATGCAGCATGCATCACCATGAAAATACTGATGAAATGTACAAATACCATTGCCCTAGTTACAAGAAATAAAAAGCAAGACAAACTCTTCAAATCAGGGTTCGCATTTAGGACAAGGTAACGACATAATCTATAGCGAAACCAAACACACTAATTGCACAGTAACATATTATTTGCTTATGTTAAGCACAAAATTTAGTAACTGTGTGGCGAAGATCTAGAAGGAGCCGAGGTTGAGCTAAATTTGACATAAATCTCGCGAAATCAAAACCTAAATCCCCAAACGAACATTAAATTCCGATGATTCGAACCAAATTGACAGAGAGAACTAGCAATCTAAGGGCTTTCAAGACCAAAATCAGATTAGATCTGAAGAAGACGAACCTAAGACAAACTGCAAACCAATCGAAGCGAAGAATACCAAACGCAGCCATGCTAGACCACTACTTGCTGAGAGCTCTCTCATCTCTCTCTCTCTCTCTCTCTGTTCGCAGGAGAAAGACGGATCGATCTTTTTTTTTGCTGGCGGTGAAGAAAGAACAAATACTTCTGGTGGTAGAACAAACAAGGAACTTTTGATGTTGAAAAATTAAAACAACTATAGAGATTATATGCCTTGTAGTAAGTAGTAAAGAATTATTCATTTGATTTTTTTTTTTTTGCCATCGATTATTCATTTGATTTTTGAGACCAACCATGTATACTATTAATTAATGGATGCCAGTACCTTTAATTTAATTTTTAGTTGTACTTTTTTATTTAAAGTGAATTACTTCAGAAGATTCTTTTATATAAAAAAAATAATTGAGATAATTAACGAAGAGAAATCATTTTCTTATATTTTGACCAATTACTAGTTAGCTTAATTCAAGATTTTCCTTTTCAACAAATTTTAACACACTTCCAAATATGTCAAAAGACTTGACCTAATCGTTTAACTCGACGACCAATAATGTATACAATCTGACCGAAACGACGCGTCAAAACAAATCAACCAGACCATATATTGCCTATTTGCCAGGATAGACTTGCCTGGTCTAAAAACTGGTTTTAGTAAACAGGCAAAGAAAAGTCGAGATGAAACATTAACAAATAACCAAAAAAAGACCACATCCTTGTCCTTTAACACTCAATTAGAAAGAAAGAAAAACAACAGTATAGGCGACACAAGTCACAGAGCAAAATCCCTATTGATAAAGAGATAAAGAGAGAGAGAGAGAGAGAGAGAGAGAGAGAGAGAGAGAGAGAGAGAGAGATATGTAAGCCTCAGGCTGCAAATTCTCTCCTTTTCACTTGAAGCACTTGGCGTCCAAGAGAGCCTCACCCTCAAATGGCTCTGCATCTTCAATCATCTGGCTAACACGCTCCTTCTGGGCTTCATCTGAGATATCAACCTTAGTCCACTCGTACAGCTCCATGTCGTACACCTCATCCATAATGAACTTGGGGATCTCTGGTCCACGGAATAGCCATAACCCCGTCACCTTGAAGGGACCCTCTGACCCGCAAATCAGCATCTTTCCAAACGAGTATTTACGTGCCAAGTCCATGCGCTGAAGGAACCCACCCACCTTGTTGAGCGTGACGAATGACACCATGTTCTCATCGTTGTACTTGTAGTCACAAAACCATAGTGAGTATCCCTCTGGGTCATACATGTCCCAGAATCCTGCATTTCAGCCAAAATATTATTAGACATGATAAAACACACATTTGATTCCAATATCTAAAGAATTCCTTTCATTTCCTGATAGCAACTGTAAAACAGGGTAAAAGGAAAAGATCACCACACACCTTTAATAGCAACCCCACGGAAGTTAGATTTGGTGTTTGAGTACAGCCTCTTCCAATCATCCAGTACCATTGGGCTCGGTGGTAAAAGGTCAAGAGGGTTCTTGGCTTTTGGCTTTGGTGCCTCTTCCTCTTCAGCGAGCTTAGGTGCCTCTGCTGCCGGAGCTTCCTTTTTCTTAGGCTCTTCCTTGGGCTTGGCAGGCTGGGCAGCTTTCTTGGAAGCAACAGGAGGGACAGCTTCAGTCTGTTTGACCTCACCAACCACTTTCTTGAAGTTGGGTTGGTTAATCACAGTCCAAAAGTATCTCTCGACGTGGGGGAATTCAGAGGTAAACTTCTTGGTCATGACAGTAGCAAATCCCAAGTTCAAGTTGCAGACAGTGATAATATCAGCAAGGGTGATAGAGTGTCCAACAAGGTAAGTGTTGGAAGCGAGATGTGTGTTCAGAGCATCAAGTGCTCTCTTCAACGCAGAGATAGTCCCTTCCTCAGCCTTCATTTGAATAACAATCAGGGATGAGATACTATTTATATTGTGAAAAGAGTACCTAGACTGCCATCATAGAGAGTTAATGAAAGGCACAAAAGCTTACCGGAGCACTGTATGGCATAAATCCCATTCTTGGGCCAAACCATCTCAAGGTGTTTCCATAGATCTCCAGTGAGGCGAAATCGCTCCATTGCTCAATTTGTGCCTGCAAAAAGCAACATGCAGATAAATATTGAGAAGGAATAATAAAAAATAGACCGACAAACATTAGAGCAGGTGCAAATGGATCAGATACTTACATATTCGATCAGGGAGGATCCGTTCAAAGAGTTCTCACCACCATTCAATCGGCTAACTTCAATGTGGATATCAACATCTCCATTATAAACAACAAGCAATCAAACTAGACATGGAGAGACAAATGAAGTATAATGGTATGAATATATTACCATAACGGGCAATAGCGTTGCTCTCAAATACTGAACCCTCAGGAGTCTCAAGAACAGGAACCTAGCAAGATCACAGAAGCTTTAAGTTAGCTAAAAATAGACCTAATATCAATTCCAGAAATTTAGTAAGCAACGACAAGGTGTTGACAAACCTTTCCAATAGGGTTCATCTTCAAGAACTCTGGTGTTTTGTTAGTGACACCCATCTGAAAGTCAGAGGGGACATCGATCTGCACACCAACATACTCTGCAGCAATGAGTGCCTTATCAGCACTTTTGTTTCCCTTGTACGTGTGCAAGACCTACAATCGCAATTTCATCAGCAAAACTCATCACTCATTCTCTCTATATGTATCCCAGCACTAGTAAACAGCAGCTAGATATGCAGACTAACATAATTTCAATCAAATTGCTAAATCGAACGATTACTACAACTAATAATTCTTGCTTGCTTCTTAACAATTATAAGAGCAACAAATCAGTAAAAAAGATGAGATCGTAACAAGAGACGATCATAGAGAAGAAGAACTCACCAAAGCCATTTCTCTCTCAGACGGAAAATAAACCAACTCCGGGTTTTGAAATCGGATCTGGTTCCAAGGAAAAAAAATCAAGTTGTGAGCTCGATCATATATATACGAATGATGAGCTAATCAGAGAAAAGGACTGATCGGTCGCTAAATCTTACCTGAAAAAATCTTCCGTGAGAGAAATCGAGAGAGAAGCAAATGATGAGGCGGAGAAAGTTATAAAGGAGTGAAGGGATGATGATGATGATGATGATGTGATCTAGGGTTTTTTGAAACGTATGAGTGAAATCCTCTGGTTTAGCTCGGTTTTGTTTTAGTTTTTAATTCTGATTTTGTTTATTTTTCCGGTTAAGCTCTTATTACATTCCAGTTTTCCTTATTTGCCGACGTCTGTAAGCCTTTCTAATTTGTAAAGCCCAACTCGAACTCAAAAAAGCAAGCCGAGAGAAGAAGGTTGAACGGGATCCAGTGGGAAATCAAATTAATTAATTATAATTAAAATCTGAAATTATTTATTTCTTCTTTCTCCTTGCTTCTTCGGGCTTTTTGAAAAACTCCCAAATCTATTTTCTTCCTCGATTAAAGTGGAGCGTAACAATGGCGAGAAGACCGGATGAAGAATACGACTACTTGTTTAAAGTGGTTTTGATCGGAGACTCCGGTGTCGGCAAGTCAAATCTCCTCTCTAGATTCACTCGCAATGAGTTCTGCTTAGAATCCAAATCCACCATCGGTGTCGAATTCGCTACCCGTACTCTCCAAGTATGTCTTCTCTCTCTCTCTCTCTCTCTCTCTCTCTCTCTCTCTCTCTCTCTCTCTCTTTCTCTTTTGGTGTAAATCCCCAACTGTTTCTCGATCTAGGATTCCTTGTAAGTTTCTTTTATTGTCTCTGGAATCAGGATGGACTTGTCCCTTAGTTTTTGGTTGCTTTTATGTGGTTCGATCCGTTTGTTCTATCCTCTTTGTATTCATTCATTTCCCGTAATTTGTGTTTACGAAATACTCGGAAACCGCCATTTGTGTGTGTTGGAATATTTGAGCTTGGTTCTGAATTTTGATGTTTGCTTTGAACATTTAGGCGTTTTTTTTGTTTGTTGATAATGATCCCAAGCTTCTTGTACTATGGCTGTTTAGCGTTGTGGCTGCCTCACATGTCAGATCTAAAAACCTTTGTTTAAAGCAGATCTACAACATCATTTACTTCTAATTAGAGTATTAGACTATGAAAATTGTAAAATTTGTTACTTAAGTAATGATGAATCATGGTCATTGTTTCACAGTTATGCATTTTGTTGATTACTTAGCTGCCAGTTTAAGCATTTTGCTGCTGTTGCTCATTATTTTTTAACCTCTTTGGCAAAAACAATCATCTTTGTACTAAGGTGGAAGGAAGGACTGTGAAAGCTCAGATATGGGACACTGCTGGACAAGAACGATACAGAGCCATAACCAGCGCCTACTACCGAGGTGCTCTTGGAGCTCTCTTGGTCTACGACGTCACTAAGCCAACAACTTTTGAGAATGTAAGCAGGTGGTTAAAAGAACTCAGAGACCATGCTGATTCCAATATTGTGATCATGTTGATTGGTAATAAGACAGATCTGAAGCATCTCAGAGCTGTTGCCACAGAGGATGCTCAGAGCTATGCTGAGAAAGAAGGCTTGTCTTTCATCGAGACATCTGCCCTCGAGGCATCAAACGTAGAGAAGGCTTTTCAGACGATTCTCTCAGAGATTTATAGGATTATCAGCAAGAAATCGATATCTTCGGACCAGGGAACTACAAATGCTAACGTCAAGGAAGGCCAAACGATTGATGTCGCTGCTACTTCTGATTCAAACGTTAAGAAGCCTTGTTGCTCTTCCTCTTGAAAGGCTTTGTTTTTTTTTGTGTCTCACTTTAAAAGCCAATATCTATGCGACTTTGTTTTAAGGCTTTGCGTTGTGTTACACTAGCTAAAATATATGCAAGTTGCCTCTGTTTTTTTTTTTTTTGTTGTTGATAAGAACTCTAAGATGACATTCTATATGGAGTATGGAATCGTTCATAGAAATTGTGAAAAATGAAATATTATTTTTAGGCAATTGTTTGTAGTTTTTGATTGGTAGTTGTAATATATATAATATATATAATTAAAAAAAATGCAAAAGAGAATACTGTAGAATGAAATAAACAAAGAGACCAACATAGTATTTTGAATTATGAACAGAGCCGAAATTGTGGCTTGGTTTTTCTAAAGATAGTAACAAATTAACAAAATCGCACAATATACATTTTCAAGAAGACAGAAAAAAGCAAATATACCAGTTACTGAAACAAAAGTTAAGAAAGAAGACAGGCAAAGCAAAAAAAATAAAAATTATCAGTTTATTTATGAAATTTTGGAAAAGGAAATATACCAATTACTGATTAAAAAGATAAGTAATAAATATCTTTTTTTTTTTAGCAAGTTTTCAATTATCAAATTGATAAATTTTCAAGTTTTCCAGCATTTCCCGCCTATATATATAGTTTGCAGATCAATAAACAATCAATTTTTATCATCACAAAACAATTCTACTTTGCGTTTACTTTTTTCTTTTTCTTCTTATTATTCAAAAACGATGGAGATCTCAATCTTGGGATGGTGTTTCATAGTCGTAGCTATACTAATCTTAGCGGCTTTATTCAGTGTTTGCGGAGAACGGCCTAGCGAGGAGGGAACAAAAGATGCGAGTGTGGAGAAGGAAGATCCGGTCTGATCCATTCTTGTGTGTTTAATACTAAAATATTAGAGTCTCTCAAGAACTTTAAAAAGTTAATTATGGTTTCTTATCTTGTGTGTTCTTTCGATGATTATTGATCACCAAAGTTAATTAAGAACAATCTATCAGATTCATATAAACCAGATTCCATATAAACCAACTCGAAGTTTCAACATTTTTTAAGTTTGAAGCCTTTTTACATGTAATCTATATATATGCCATGGTTTCGAGTTTCGACTGTTCTAAAACTAAAAACAACATAGGACCGGATAATTAAACTGGATATTAGAGCTAGGACAGTTATTGTATGAGGTGTACCCGAACCCTCTCCCCTCCCCCATACCCTCTCACACGACTCCCTTCCACTTTTCTTCTCTTGTCTTCTTCTTACATCTCATCAGAACACATATTTAATGTAATAATCCAAAACTAAACCAATATTTTTATATACGTTTTTAACTTATTCCCATGTCTTTATCTAATATTCAATCCCATATATAATATATACACCACAATATCCTATCTTTCATCTTACACTCATCCGTCCATCTCTCAAACACCAAAACAACCACAAAACATAAGACACACAACTTAGATCTCATCATGGATGTCGTTTATCCGGAACATCAAATAAGGAAACCATCGGTGGAGATACCCCCGAGGAAGCTTCTTTTATCATCCAAGAGTTTTCCGGCAGCGGATTCTTCATCCGGATAATTGAACAAACCGGATAATTGAACCGGATAATTTAACCGAATTATTTAACCGAAATTGGGAAATAAGAGAAAACCTAAAATATATAAAACCAATGTCAATTTCTCTTTTGGACGTAACTGCGGTTAAATCCAAAGATATCCTAACAAACTCTCTAAGATGACATCCTATGGAGTATGGAATCGTTCATCCAAATTGTGAAAAATGAAATATTATTTTTAGACAATTGTTTGTAGTTTTTGATTGGTAGTTGTAATATATAATTAAAAAATGTAAAAGAGAAAAAAAATGAAAGAAACAAAGCGACCAACGTAGTATTTGAATTATGAACAGAGCAGAAACTGTAGCTTGATTTTTCTAAAGATAGTAACAAATTAACAAAATCAAACAATTTACATTTTTCAAGAAGACAGGAAAAAAGCAAATATACCAGTTATTGAATGGAAAGTTAAGAAGAAGACAGACAAAGCAAAAAAAAAATTATCAGTTTATTTATGAAATTTTGAAAAAGAAAATATACCAGTTATTGATTGAAAATAAGTAATAAATATCTTATTTTCTAGCAAGTTTTCAATTATCAAAAATAGTTTTTCTAGCAGTTCCCGGCTATATATATAGTTTTAGGATCAACAAGCAAGCAATTTTAATCAACTTTGCGTTTACTCTCTTTTTTCTTTTTATTATTCAAAAACGATGGAGATCTCAATCTTGACATGGTGTTTCATAGTCATAGCTATAATAATCTTGTCGTCGGTTTTATACAGTATTTGCGTAGAGCGGGAGGTGGAAACAAAAGATGGGAGTGTGGAGAAGGAAAATCCAGTCTGATCCTTGTGTGTTTAATTCTAAAAGATTAGAGTCTCTCAAGAACTTTTAAAAGTTAATTATGGTTTCTTATCTTGTGTCTTGTTTTGATGAATAAAGGTTTCCGAGTATTTTGACAATTTTATTGATCACCAAAGTTAATTAAGAATAATCTATCATATTCTATATAAACCAACTCGAAGTTTCTACGTTCTTTTAAGTTTGCGTAACTTGAAAACAATTTTTCATGGAAATCTGAAGCTTATAGTTTTTATTATTGTATTTAGTATTAGTATGCGAGCGTGGCTTGAAGCCTTTTTTACTTGTAATCGTTCGTTATGCCATCGTCCGGAATAATTGAACCGGAATAATTGAACCGAAATTGGGAAATAAGAGAAAACCTAAATATATAAAACCAAAGTCACTTTCTCTTTTGGACGTAACTGCGGTGGTTAAATCCAAAGATATCCTCAAAAACCCTAGAAATCGAGTTCCCCTTATCTCCCAACTGGCTCAGTCTCTCTCAAATCTCCGATTGCTTTCGCGGTGGACTCGATTCGTGATTCCTCCAAGTTCCTCATTCTTAAGGTAATCCTCTCTCAGATCAGCTACGTTCAAATCTTCTCTTTTGTTCTCATCCCCCACCCAAGCGTGTGGACTCGATTTGCTGTTGTTTCGTTCATTGAATTGAGGTTTTGTTTTTTGTGTTTTGGATTATTGTTTGGGGTAGGCACTGTCACGAAATGGCATCTGATTCGAAAAGCTTCGCAAGGAGAGATCGTCTTCTTGAGATTGAGGTAGCGGTTAGAAAACTGTGGGAAGATGAGCAAGTGTTTAGGGCTGAGTCTCGTGAGAATCTTCCAAAGCCAGGAGAGAAGTTCTTCTCGACATTCCCTTTCCCGTATATGAATGGTTACCTACACATTGGGCATGCTTTCTCACTTTCCAAGGTTGATTTTGCTTCTGCTTACCATAGGCTTAGAGGAGCTAACGTGCTTCTTCCTTTTGGTTTCCATTGTACTGGTATGCCAATCAAGGCTTCAGCAGATAAGCTTTCTCGTGAGATCCAACAGTTTGGTAACCCTCCTGTGTTCACTGCTGAAGACAACACTAAGCCAGTTGCGGAAGTTGAGGAGGAGAGCAGTGATACACCAGCTTTACCTGGTCAGTTCAAGGGGAAAAAGTCCAAGGTTGCTGCGAAATCTGGTGGACAGGTTTATCAGTGGGAGATTATGCGCAGTTTTGGTCTCACTGACAGTGAGATTGCAGAGTTCCAAGATCCTTACAAATGGTTGTACTACTTTCCCCCGTTGGCTGTTGAAGATCTCAAGGCATACGGATTGGGTTGTGACTGGAGACGGTCTTTTGTTACCACTGACGTTAATCCCTTTTTCGATGCCTTTGTGAGGTGGCAGATGAGGAAGTTGAAATCTATGGGAAAGATTGTGAAAGACCGTAGGTACACAGTCTTCTCACCTTTAGATGGCCAGCCTTGTGCTGATCACGACCGTGCTACTGGCGAAGGTGTTCAGCCGCAAGAGTATACGCTCATAAAGATGGAAGTAGTCAAGCCATTTCCTCTGAAACTGGGTCCTTTGGAAGGAAAGAACGTTTATTTGGCTGCAGCTACTTTGAGGCCTGAGACCATGTATGGACAAACAAACGCTTGGGTACTGCCTGATGGTAAATATGGAGCCTATGAAATCAATGAAAGTGATGTCTTCATCCTTACTGAGAGAGCTGCACTCAACCTTGCCTACCAGAACTTCTCGAAGATCCCTCAGAAGCCATCCTGCTTGGTTGAGTTGACTGGGCATGATCTGATTGGACTCCCGTTAAGGTCTCCTCTGTCAGTTACGGAGATCATCTATGCCCTGCCTATGATGACCATTCTGACCAACAAAGGTACTGGCATTGTCACCAGTGTGCCTAGTGATGCCCCTGATGATTACATGGCTTTAAAAGATTTAAACGACAAGCCTGATTTTCAAAAAAAGTTTGGTGTGAAACAGGAGTGGTTGCCCTCTGAAATCATACCGATTATCAACATTCCGGAATTTGGGGATAGGGCTGCTGAAAAGGTCTGCTTGGATTTGAAAATTAAAAGTCAGAATGATAAGGAAAAGCTTGTAGAGGCTAAGAGGTTGACTTACCTGAAAGGATTCACTGAAGGAACCATGCTTATTGGAGAGTTTGTTGGTAGGAAAGTTCAAGAAATCAAGCCCATTATCAAGACAAAGCTCATAGAGAGTGGTGAGGCAATCATATACAGTGAACCTGAAAAGCCGGTGATGTCAAGATCAGGTGATGAATGTGTTGTGGCTCTCACAGATCAGTGGTACATAACTTACGGCGAAACAGAATGGCGAAATATGGCTGAGGAATGCTTATCAAAAATGAATCTCTATTCTGAAGAAACAAGGCATGGCTTTGAGCACACTTTGAGCTGGCTCAATCAGTGGGCTTGTTCACGGTCTTTTGGTCTAGGAACTCGTATTCCCTGGGATGAACAGTTCCTTGTGGAATCCTTGTCCGATTCATCTCTGTATATGGCCTATTACACAGTTGCCCATTTCTTTCACGGTGGAGAAGACATGTATAAAGGTAGCAAGTCTTTGATCCAGCCGCAGCAGATGAATGATGAAGTTTGGGAGTATCTCTTCTGTGATGGTCCGTACCCAAAATCATCTGATATTCCATCAGCTGTCTTAAGTAAGATGAAGCAGGAATTTGATTACTGGTACCCACTAGATCTTCGAGTTTCAGGAAAAGATCTTATTCAGAATCATTTGACATTTTTCATCTACAACCACACTGCACTATTGGCGAATCGTAACTGGCCACGTGGCATCAGATGTAATGGTCACATCATGTTGAATTCTGAAAAGATGTCAAAGTCAACTGGAAATTTCAGAACCCTGCGCCAGGCTATTGAAGAATTCTCTGCCACTGCCACAAGATTTTCTTTGGCTGATGCTGGTGATGGTGTCGACGATGCAAATTTTGTGTTTGAAACTGCAAATGCTGCCATTTTACGGCTGACAAAAGAGCTCACATGGATGGAAGAAGTTCTGGCTGCTGAATCCTCTTTAAGAGCAGGCCCTCCATCTACGTATGCTGATAAAGTGTTTGAAAATGACATGAACATTGCTATCAGATTGACTGAAAAGGCATACAAAGATTGTTTGTTTAGGGAGGCACTTAAAAATGGGTTTTACGACTTACAAGCTGCTCGAGATGAGTATAGACTCTCTTGTGGACATGGCGGCATGAACCATGACTTGGTACTGACCTTTATGGATGTGCAAACACGCCTCATTGAACCAATCTGTCCCCAGTTTGCAGAATATGTTTGGAGGACACTTTTGAAGAAGGAAGGTTGTGTGGTATCAGCAGGCTGGCCAACATCAGCTGAGCCAGATTTGGTGCTCAAGAGTGCAAACAAATATTTGCAAGATTCTATCGTGTTAATGCGAAAGCTTCTACAAAAACAACTCTTAGGTTCCAAGAAGGCTGGTAAGAAAGGTGCCCAAGTAACAGCAGTGCCAGAGGGGAAGTTAAGGGGCCTAGTATATGTCAATGAGCAATTTGATGGATGGAGAGCTCACTGCCTCGAGGTTCTGCAAAGCAAATTTGACCAACAAACCCGTCGTTTTGCCCCAGATGCAGAGATACTTGCAGAACTAAGGGAGATATTGAAGGAGGGACAAGCAGATAACTTCAAACAAATCCAGAAGCTTTGCATGCCTTTCCTTAAATTCAAGAAGGACGAGGCAATATCTATTGGCACTCAGGCTCTAAATTTGAGGTTGCCTTTTGGAGAGCTCGACGTCCTTCGGAGTAACATGGACTTGATCAAGCGACAACTTGGTCTTGAAGAGGTTGAAATATATTCTGCAAGTAACCCTGACGATGTTTCAAAGGCTGGTCCACATGCTTCACTGCTGACGCAGAATCCTCCATCTCCAGGCAGTCCAACTGCTATCTTTGTGCCCAGGTAAAAGCGAGTTATTTCATTACAATTGCTTCCTAATAGAAGCAGCATGAATGCTCTTTTTGTTTCTGGTCAACTAAACTGAACGAACTCTTAACTGTTTCAGCACCTAGTGTCTGCCCTCCAGCCTAAAAGTGTGCGACAAGTTTCAACTACAAGTCAAGAGGTTGAAGGATTGGGAGTTTACAGAGATTTTGGTATTTTATTATGAGTTAGACTTGATAGTTAAGTTTGTTGACTTCTTTGCTGAGTTTTTGTCTTTTATTTCTGGTATTGTGTGGTAAGATCTGTTCTTTCTTATCGATACAACAATATTGCTCATATATGCTACTTTTTCCTCCTGATCAGCTTTCTAGATTTCTTTTACTAGTAAAGCTTTACTGGACCAAAACAAAGTTGCCAATGCTCATTTACAAGAAACTTGATTTTAAGCATTAAGAAAGTCTAGTTTCTTGCTATAGCTTAATTGTCTAGGCTCTTTAATACTGATAGTGAACAAGTAGAACAACAAGGACGATAAAGAGTTACAGATTGGGAGAAACAGAGGAGATCTAAGGTAACATGTGTTCACTATGGACAAAAGAGTCTATCTGATTCTGATTGCGATCCAACTCTATAGCTAGGGATAACAAAATGCCTTAGTCTCCCTTCCTGTTTCTTCATGTACCCTTCACACAAGAAAGCCTTAGAGAATTTGTCTTCTATTTCCCTGTTCACATCATGCACAAACACATCGGTCTCTCCTCTTTGTTTCCTGTTCCTCGCCATCATTCCCGCTGTGTAAATTGCTGTCATTCTCCCAGGAGCCTCATCATAGTAGCCAGTCGGTGCATCAACCATGATTAGATCCCAACTAGTCTCATAGATATCTGCAGGCAAACCCTTGAGTGCTAGTTGACACATTGAGTACCGTGGGTCTCCAATGGCTGTGCATTCAGGTCCTTTCCCAACTTCTATGAGATTATCGGCTTGATTGACTTTACTGTCGTATATTACATGGTACGATTCCAGCATTGGAAACCGTCTCTTGATCTGTTTTATCCATGCTTCATCTTCTTCAAGAAATACCGTCCGGCCTCCATAGTTGAGAGAGCTCCACATGAGGCTGTCATGGCCTAGACCAAACACCAAGAAATTGCAGGGTGACTTCTTGCTGAGTACTTCACTGCTAACTGCTATTTCTTTGAGCGTTTGTTGTGGTGTGATAACTGAAGTCGAGTAATGGATCAGGGCTTGTGCAAGGGAACGTGGTAGCTTATTGCAGGCACCAGAACAACGCTCTGATCTCCTATCTTCTGGAGTTTGGCGTGACCGTGAAGATGTCAGAGTTGATCTCAAGATGAATATGAGAATTAAGGTGGCAAGAAGACAAACAAGGAGAAGCTTGAGTTTGTGGCTTTGATTTGCTTTAGGCCTCATTGTCTAATTTCAAATATAACAACTTGGATTCTGCAGAAGTTACAGTCTTGTTCTTAGATACTTATAGGAAATATGCTGATGAGATGAAAGCAGAAGTTGGGTTTATGCTTAGAGATGAAGGTAAGGAAATCTATAAGGGTACATGAGTACGACACAGCAGCTAATTTCAGGCTCTGCAAGAAGCAAGAGAGTGAAGCCTTCTATTTAAGTTTCTTGGTGGTTGGATCGTTTAAAAAAAGTTTCAATCTTGAAAAGGACCATATGTTTAATGGATTGCTTAGTGCAACTGAAATACCAAGTAGTACACACAATAATTATTGATTCTATCTACTAAGACTACACAATGTTAAATTTTACAAGAACAAGATTAAAATAAAGATTACACAAATATTAGCTTTCGACCCCACTAAAGATCAGTTAACTGTACATTGCAGAACCTCAACACATTCTTTCATTCCTTTTCCTGATATCTCAAAAGTTGTTTCTTCCTTTTATGCTTCTTCTTCTCTGATATATATTTCACCTGCCAGTTGCAGCGAGAAACGCTTGAACCTATCCGTTATCATCTCTATTCGTCTTCTTACCCGCCCGAGCTTTGCGAACTGCTACCTGAATCTGTCTTTCATGTTCTTTCAACATTTCATTTAAGTTTCCTCCTGCAGAAACCAATGGCCCTGAGCAGTGCATTCTCTCTGTCTTTTCACCGTGACCCTAAAGATAATCAAAAAAACATGAGCCCACAAAAGAGTTTCAAAGAAAAGCACAATTACACAGTTTGGATGTTCTTCTTACCGGTATATATTCTTTGTGTTTTGTATAACCTTTGGGTTTAACCAGGAAACGTTGGGACCAATCACCATCGTTCTGCCTGCTGTTATAACTATCTTCAAGCCACCGTGGATTTGCTATAGCGAAATGTGATCCATCTCTAGCAGCTACCGAGTTTGAGAATCTTGTCAATTGGGATGCTCCGCGTTGGACAAAAGACCGCTGTGTCCTCAATTCTTTTCTAGGAGACCGGCTGGAACCCCTCATAACATTATCTCCATATCTATTTACCGAGGACACACCATAACGAGTGTTACCGACTTGTGGAGTTCCACTCTTCAGTGGTTCTATTCGGTATCTAGCTGCATCTTCACCAGGATTGAACTTTTCACGTTTCTTTAGAAAACAAGAAAATAGTCAGATATTTAGGATCACATGAATGAATATAACCATAATATATGTGTAAGTGTATTATGCCAGAATCAGACGTACTTGTATTGATGTCAGCAACTCAGCATTGGCATCTGGAGCCGACGCACCTTTAGATACTTGTTTTGACTCATTTTGTTTACTGCTAGTGCCTTTCTTTCTGGTGAATGAGAGGAAATTGGGACGTGTCAGTGTTCATTCAGTTATTATATCCTTCAGAAACATTTTGTACACTATGATACTAGTGGAATCTGGATCTTACCGTTTTGCTTCCTCATCTCGAGCCTTGACATCAATTTCCTTTCTCGGTTGGTACTTTGGTAAACTTGAGGGCTCACTTGCAAAAGGCTTTGTCGTAAAGAACTGAACAGAACGAAAAAGAAAATAAGTGTGAGACAAGTACCATATAAACCTGCATTCCGCTAAACAAAGCGAGTCACAAAGCATACATTTTCAATATACAACGTTCATAGACTTGCATTTCGAAGTCAAATATATATCAGAATAAAGAAGCTAGAATCTATGATTTCATATATGTTGTCATATAAGAAAAACCCAAAAAGTTGGAATGTTATGGTAGTGCTTTTACCTCGCTTTGAAGGGCAGAATCTGTGGTTCCACGAGCATTTGGTTCTACAGCTAAAAGAACCTCAACTAGGGCCAAAGCTGAAGATGGAAGACTCTTAAATGACTCGGCTACACACCTTTTGTAAGGTTGTTGAGGTTTAAAGATGGTAGCATGTGGAAGTTTGGATTTTTTCCAATACTCTTCAGAAGGTGAGCCACAAAGTTTGAAGATCTTGTGTAGTTGTTCTACCTCGGTTCTACCGGGCATGATAGGCTTCCCATTAAAGAGTTCAGCTAGTATGCATCCTGTGCTCCACAGATCCACAGTAACTCCATAGTCTGTTGACCCGAGCAATAGTTCAGGTGGGCGGTACCACAAAGTTACAACACGGCTAGTGAGAGGCTGCTTCTGGTGGCTCCCGTAAAAGTTGGCAAGACCGAAATCTCCAATTTTGAGATTGTTGCTCTGGTCAAGAAGAAGATTAGAGCCCTTGATGTCACGATGCAATACACCTCGGCTATGACAATGTTCTAGACCATGAAGCAACTGTTTCATATAGTACTTAATCTGCCAAGCACAATAACATTAGACGTTTATCAACCACAAAATATTATAGTATGCATATATATTGTGGAGAAATAGTAATAATATACCTGTGCCTCGGAGAAGTTAACCCCAGGGGTTGAAGCAAGGCCAGCAAGATCGTGTTCCATATATTCAAATATAAGATACATACTCCCTGATACTCTTGAAGTGAT
Source organism: Camelina sativa (assembly GCF_000633955.1). Taxonomy (NCBI): domain Eukaryota; kingdom Viridiplantae; phylum Streptophyta; class Magnoliopsida; order Brassicales; family Brassicaceae; genus Camelina; species Camelina sativa. The sequence goes on along the minus strand of NC_025698.1, from coordinate 4,151,488 downwards.
CAAACCCTCAAGCTTCATAACATTAGGATGGTCAAGCCTTCGAAGGATGATTATTTCTCTTGCCATGAACCGAACACTGTCCGGATCCGTATTAGCAAACCGCACTTTCTTCAGTGCAACTAATTGGTTCGTCTCTAAATCCCTGGCTTTGTAGACACTGCTATACGTCCCTTGTCCAATCTAAAAAGTAACCAACAATGTCAAAATGCAAGACAAAGACAACAAAAACAAATCATCTCAAAGTTATAATTAAACACACACAAAAAGGCCTCCTTACCTTTTCCAACTTCTCGAAAGAATCAGCCTTGCGTGGAATCCACCCATTGATAGCTTCTCCAGCAACTGAAGCCAACCAAGAAGGCCAACCAGCCATAACCTGAGCACCTCTTTCCCCATTACTAATGCTGCATATTCTAGTCATCATAGGTTGTTGCAATGTCCCTGTGTTGTTGTCAACCACCTCAGCGGTGGTGGGCCGTCTCTGAAACAACGATCTAGAAGACTTTCTCTCGAGATGCACCTTCTTCTCCGCAACAACCTCATCATTGTTCTTGGCATCAGCAATGGGTATCAACAACCTCAATGTGGTGGAGTCATTGTTGTTGTTGTTGTTGTTACCGCTTCCCTCTGACTCTGATCCTACATTGTTGTTGTCTTTGGCAGAGGAAACAAACTTTTTCTTCTTCTTCTTGGAGGTTTTATTAGGCTTGCGTCGTTTCTCCTTCACATTAACATTGTTGATAATGGTGTCGTTCTCGACGTTATCATTTGCTCGTGTTCCTTTGGTGCAATTGCAGCCCATAATTCTACACAGTTTCTTGATTCCTTGAACCGTCCACAGTTTCCTGACCGGAATCAGGAAACTGTATGTTTTGATTAGCCTCCTAATCTTTTCTTCTTCTTTTCCTTCACTGAAGAATGATATTGCACCCCACACCACAACCAATCCCCACAGAGGAACAAACAATCCTGGAACTTATTGGATTTAACAAAAATCCTAAAATCAAATGTATGATATTTAGAAGAAGGGGAAACAAAAAGAGAGGAGCCTTTTTGTATATGTAACAAAAACTGGAAAAATTTGAGGTCAGTTTCGTGATGTGGATTCAAACAATGATTCGTATTCTTTGCTCTCAATCTTTTTTTTTTCCAAGAAACCAAATTGAAATTAAAGAATCAAAGGAAGAAGACTTGGGTCAGTAGAGAAAAAATAAATAAAAAAAAATCATGGTAAGATTAAATGGATTCCTAAAATTGCGAATAGCCGCCTATAAGAAACTGTGAAAATTAGAACAGCAACGGATGAACTGAAGATTGTCTTTGTCTTTTGTCTATTTTAGGTAATTCAATAAGCAAACAGAAATAACCAAAAACAATGTAACAAGGAGAAGAAGAAGAAGCAGCTGGTTTCTATCTGTCTCTACAGAGCAAGTGTTTGAAAATGAGAGGAGACACAAAATTAGTAACTTACTTTTAACTCTTTAAGTCTTACTGTTCAAAAGAAGTTAACTGAGGAGTAGTAGGCTGTGTTGCTGATACGTTAAGTGATCGTCACGTGGAGCCCTGTGGGTGACAAAACACGTCAAACATAGCTTACTTAAATTAGGCAGACTGTTGTAATTAAGAGTTAAATACCATATGAGATTTGTAAGACATAAAATCAAAAAAAAAAAATAACGACGAAAATGATTATATGATATACCATCCTTACAAAATCTGGACTGCAAACTCCTGTTATAAAATCATTGTCTTAGTCGAAAACAAAGTTTCAAGTCACTACAAAACATATGAAGGAAGAGCTCCAAAACACACAAGAAAGCAGATAACTAATAGCCTCCCTTGAGATCGTTGACAACATCGTAAGGGATGGGAGTGACAGTCTCCAAGGTCATTCCTTCGACCATGAATCCTGGTTTGGGTCCTTTAGGCTGTCTCTTGGTGCTTATTGTCTCACCATTGGCTTTGGCTGCAGCTTTGAGCTCATCGTTCTTCTTCTTCCTCAGCTTGAACTCCTCAGCACACCTTGATTGCTGCACATGCTCCACACGCACATGAATCCTCTTCCTTATGATCCTGTTGCCAATCTGAAACACCCCCAGACATACATATGTCAGTAAATGATACACTAAAGATATGCAATTGCAAAAAAAAAAGGTTTGTGTTATTGTCATTAGGGCAATCGCACAGCACACAATAACATATATAGAGACAAGATTGACTAATACAAATGTTAGTGGGTGATTTGACGCCAAACTACAGAAATGCAATAGTCATGAAACTAAACAAACTAGCAATTCAATGACAAGGAGTCCAAGTATTGAATCAATGATAAGGCTATATTAAAGCTAAGCAATCACAATTTCGAATCTGAAACTGGATCAAGACCAACGCCACTGGATAATAGAAACCGAAATCTTAGAGATACAAATCTATTGAGCTCGCGGATGAGATTTACATAATACGAATCAATGCTCAATCACACATTTCAATATCAAACTAACAGATCAAACAATCCAAAATCTCACTCTAAGCTCCAATCCTAATCCAACAAGACAAAAAGTTGAAGGGACGTGAGAGAGAGAGAGAGAGAGAGTTCATCAGACCTGTTTGTTCACTTCAACACCGACGGCGCGCTTGGTGACGTTCCAGATGCGACCAGTACGACCATGGTAGAACTTGTGAGGCATACCCTTGTGAATCGCACCATTCACCTTAACATCGACGTAATCGCCTACCTTGAAGGTCCTTAGGTAAGTCGAGAGTGGAATGTAACCCTTCTTCCTGAACGGCCTCGCGAACAGATCCCTCGTTCTCGCCCGAACTCCATGTCCTGCCGGCATTTTTCCGTCTCTTTGGTGGATGCGAAATGTGATTAGGTTTATTTATATCTCTCCCCTCTCTTTCGAGATTAGGGTTCCTTTTTTTCCTTCTAAACGGGCCTGTTGGCTCATAATGGTGGGCTTATCTCTACTATGCCCATTTGAATAGCTCTACTCGTCTTATCGACAAAGGCTGTTATTGTGATGTTTAACCCTTACACTTTAAAACCTTTTTTTGTGTTATCACCCTAAACTAACATAAAAAGTTCAAATTACACCCAGTTTCAATGGTCTTGGAAAATCTATTTCATTTGGATTTTGGAGCTTGATTGATGAATCTTTTGTATTCGGTTTTATGAATCAGAAAGAATGAATTCTTATCAGAGAGAAGCTACAGGGAAATCCCATGAACAAAATTTTACAGCGTCAGTTAAAAAAAAAAAAAGAAGCGTGTAAACAAGAAAGAATAGGATGTTATTCTCTAAGAAAGAAACTCTTTGAAAAAGAATTGAAGATCAGTGAATCTTATATAAGCTTCTTCTTCTCAAAGTATTGCTTCAAGTAGACTACCTGTAAACCAGAGACAGCGATGCATATACCCAGCGACATTATACTGTACCAAGCCACCCGTGAGTTCGTTTTCTCACTCACTGTCCTCATCTCTGCTTCTCTGTAACAAAAAATTTGCATTTTGATCCACAAAACTTGCATTTGTCAACAAAGAAGGCAGGACGAGCAGTGGTAAATGCAGCTGTGAAGAATTTTTACCTGTTTCTTAGGTAGATAAGATTTTCATGGATGGCTTCGACTGCACCTTCTAGTTTCCTGATCTCTAGCTCCACACCCTATGTTAACAGGCAAAAATCACAAAATGTCATAAAGAGTAAAACTTTACAGACTTTCTGAATCAAAAACATAGACATCTACTCTCTGAAACAGTAAAATCTCTGCATCACTTCTCACCTCGATCTTCTCTTTCTTAGCAATAGAGGCCCAATCCTTAGCAGCGATTCCAGTTTTCCAATCAATGTTGATGCTAACATTTTTGTTTCCGTGACTCTTTGCATCAGCCCAAAAGCAAGCCAAGTAATTCCCCGATTCTTGGGTTGTAAATGCAAACTGGCCATGCGTTACGTTTTCCATATGGTGCAGATTGTTGCCATATGGGGATGTCACCTGCAACCATAAACATTTCTCAAAACTCAGAGCCAAGAAACAGAGAACCACTACATTCCCACATTCAAGTTCGACTTCAAGGACAGCTCTCAATCCAATGACACTATCTAAAACAATCCATCAAACTATATGGAACTAGCAAAAAAAAACACTCATGATAACCAAATACCAAAAAGAGAGAGAGAGTATACTTAGTTGATGCTCCCTTCTGCATCATTAATAGACGTCAAACTTGAATGCAAATCCAAAATAAAACCGTAAACTCATCATAACGATCAAAGAAAGAGATCATCATGAGCATAATTTTCCAAATAAGGAAACTTGGACCGATCATTAACTGTAAAATCGTTCCTAATTACGTGTGTGATTAATTGGGAAACGACTTATGGATCAGTTGAGATTAGGGATCTAGTAAAAAAACCATTAATGCAGAGATGATCGGAACAAGAAATCGAAGGGAAAGATTACCTTGACGGAGATAGTGGGCATGACGCCATGATCTTCAGAGATGATGAGGTAATCAGCCAAAACGACGACATTGCTCTGGATTTCTTCAGATACACACTTTGTTCCGGTGGGTGGCACATCTAGCCATACAGCCTCCCCCACCGGAATCATCACCGGAACCAGGAAGAAGAGTAGTAACGCCGTCGAGAAGCTAGGGAGCATCTTAGCAGTCATCATCTTCATCGAGCTTTGAAACTTTCCGATTGTATTCATCAATCGTTGTGTTTCTTCTTCTGATGGCCAGATCTTTTGCTCCCAAGTGTTTTTTTTTTTTTTTTTTTCTGATTTGTTCTTGGGAAGCAGTACAGACTACTCGATTGGGCTTTGATGAGACTACTCCATGGGCTTTGAGAATTGAGTTAAAAGTGATTTGTATAGGGTCCAATAAAGATCTAAAATAAGTAATTTACTTTTTTATCAGCACTCATATAAATAAGAAACACTAAACAAATACTACTAGTTGCCTTCTCAAATCTCATCTTCCATTTATTTTTTAAAATCTTATCTGTATATACGTGCACATTGGAGTCATAAAGGCAAAGATTGTGGCAGAGTCTTTAAATAGATTTGTGCAGTTCCTTTTTTGTTTTTAAAAGACAAATTGGCAAACTTAATAAACTACTACATGAGATTATAAACATCTTTAATAATCGTTTAGATCTCTGTTTAGATACAAATACAATACAAGTCATCATGTCATTGTTAATATTGTTTTAATAGTATATCTATAACTTATCCTTTTACGGAAGTGGTATGCCTATTGCAAAGTCAAGACTCATGAAATGATGAAAGTCGTGTGTTACGTAATCATCATCATAAGTTTTATTTTAGCCAGGGGAATCCTATAATAATGTAGTTTTATTTCTCTGAAATTGGATGGGTTTAAACCGCCCAAAATAAAAAATTAAAATAAAAAGCTTAAATAACGAATTTGGCCCTTAAGGTCACCGAAGCCCTATTCTCAAGGAGATAAAAACGGCAAAGCAAGGGAGAGCATAACTTAACCAATCTCGCTTTCTTTTCATAACAATGCAAAAGATCTCTCAAGAGGTGGATAGTGCCTAGAATTCTTTTCTTCTTCGTTCACATAATATCATAAGAAAAATTTGTTGAAGTACTACTTTTCAGGTATGTACACATTCATAGATGATGATATGTAATTAAATTTGTTTTTTTTTTCTCTATACAATCAAAATGTAAAGTTTATTTGTGATATTTTCGTGGCCATGCAAAACGATTGTGATGATTTTGTTTATATGGGGTTTCTCTGCGTACGCTTTTGTTTGGTTATTAACATGCATCAATCAACTTAAAACTAGACTTTTGGGAGATAGTAATTTTCAATATTTATGTTGTAACAGCTTTCACAAGGAATATTATCCAATGGAAAGCTATAATATGAGTTTCTAATTAGAGATTCCACGTTTAAATTGAATAGAACCAAACCAAACAAGAGATTGCTTGCGTACACTCGTTTGAAATTGAAATCAGTCCGCGTAATATGATAAATTTGTAAGGTGTCGTTTTGTTTTTTCTTCTTCTTTTTATAAAAAAACTCAGTTAAGTCAGAGTTACGTGTTGTTGTGTTGTCATATGAATCCGTATATACTCCGCGTCAAATTCAACTCCGATGAAAAGGATTGATCTCAAAACAAAAACGCCCCACTAATATAGTACTAACTTTATCATATTGTATACTCCATCAAGAAAATCAAATTTTAGATTTTGATTGGGATGTAAAAGCCATTTTTCATGCCAAGTCAACAACGGCTATTGGCTAGATAAAAAAAAAAGCAAATGGCTTCGTGCTTCTCCTCTTTTTTCCTTTTTTTCGATTTTCTTAACCTCTTGAGGAATTTTATTATAGAAGAATCTGAGATTCATAATTAAACGTGTAATTAAGTCACTTTGTTTGGGAATCGAATCACACACATGACACACCTTTTCTTGATACTCATATCTTTTTATTCTGCGAACCTAACTTTTTTTTTGTACGCTTTCTCGAAAATTCTAGAGCTCAGATCTTCAGATTCGTGGGTCCATAATGTGGTCAATGGGTTTGATAAGGCGTACGGCAATGTCCAGCGCCATTAGAGCTTCATCATCACAAAGGACATGGCTTGTTCATCAGGGTGGATCAAGAAGCTGCGTCACCGTCAACACACCGTCGTCGTCGAAGGAGGAAGAGAAGAAGATGGAGAATAGAGATGTAACTATAGCGGAAGCGAAGAAGCTGATGAGGCTTGTGAATGTTGAAGACATGAAGAAGAAACTTATTGGTATGGGTGATAGAGATGTCGTCTCTTACACTTCGCTTTTAGAAGCTTCTCAAGGAATGGGTATCGCTAGATCCCCTGATGAAGCTCACATCTTTGCTCGTGTTCTTGACGATGCTGGCGTTGTCTTGATCTTTCGTGATAAAGTCTTTCTTCACCCAGACAAGGTCTAACAAAAAGAACAAAACTTTACTCTGTTTTTGCTCTGTTCTTCTTGATTTGTCTAAAAATCTGGACTTTTTTTAAAAAAACTTTTAGGTGGTGGATCTGATTAGACGAGCGATGCCTTTGGATCAGAACCCAGAGGAGGATCAAATCAAAGACGAATTCAATAAGCTGAGAATCATGAAAGAGGAGATTGATGTTCTTGCTCATAGACAAGTGAGGAAGATTCTTTGGTGTGGTTTGGCTACTTCCATGGTTCAAATTGGGCTCTTTTTTAGATTAACTTTTTGGGAATTCTCATGGGATGTGATGGAACCAATCACTTTCTTCGCTACAGCCACTGGTATCATCGTCGGTTATGCTTACTTCTTGATGACGTCGAGAGATCCCACATATCAGGATTTCATGAAGAGACTGTTCTTGTCGAGGCAGAGGAAGTTGTTGAAGATTCACAAGTTTGACTGTGAGAGGTTTAAAGAACTGGAGAGGGTATGTAAAATGACATCGTCTTGTCACGCAGCTGCGTCTATAAGGAATCGTGTTGGGTTAGAACTTGATCTCGAGGATGCTTTGCAGAGTCGTAGAGACTGATTCATTATATATTTAAAAAAAGAACATTCCAGTTTTTTCCTTGTCTTCTGGTGTGCATGGTTCCATCAAACTGAAGAAGAGATGATCAGTCTTTGCAAAAAGTTACTTACAACAAAGAGTGTGTTTTCGATCATCTTTTCTGCTTCTTAATATAATTCATAAGTAACCATTGACATGTATTTGTTGTTACTGTAAACTGTAAAGATTGGCTTCTTAACAGATTTAACTGTTCTCGTTACGTTGTTTTTTTTACAGTTTTTTTTTTCTGTGTGTCTACAAGGACTTTGTGTAAACAACCATTTCTTTACTGACTTAACTGGTAAAATAGACACATTTTCAACAAATAATTTGAAAAGTAGACATTTAGAAGCCAATCTTTACATTTAGAAGCCAATCTTTACACTTTCCTCTCTAATGGAAAGTTTATTAGAGAAGCAGAAAAGTTTATTTAGAAAATGACATTTTTAACCTTTTGTTTATTTTTTTATGTATCCACATAAAGATAAATTTGCATAAAGACAAATTTATTTTATAACTGAACCTAATAAAAATCAACTCAATAACAAATGTATGTTTTAATAATTGATGAATTTTATACATTTTATTTTTTTAGACATGACCAAAATAATAATCTAAATAAAAAAAAAATATCTTTATAAATGAATAAATCCTTTTTTAATGGATTTATGTGTTTTGAATTTTAGATGTGTGATTGATTTATCATAAACAACACTAAAACATGTATTATAGATAATTATATCACACATTTCATAAACTTCCCAAAATATCATTATTAAACACATTACAATATTTTAAATTAATTTTTAGAAATTTCATAAACTTCCCAAATTTTTTTTTTTTTTTTAGTTTTGAATTCTTTATTTTATATTTAGGTTATAGTTTTGAAGAAATAAGGTTTAGTATTTAGATTGCGTGGTTTAGTTTTGAAAATTTATTTAGATGGTACACCAAACACAGATGCTACACCAAACTCATATAGTACATTAAACTCAGATGGTACACCCAACCCAGATTGTACACCAGAATTACAGTATTTCACACATTACAATTTTTTAAGTTAGTTTTTAAATTTTTTTTATGTTTGGGTTCTCTATTATATATTTAGGGTATAGTTTTGAAGGGATATGGTTTGATATATAGATTGTAGGGTTTTCATTTTGAAATATTAATTAGAGAGTACACTAAACCGATATGGTACACCAAACTTAGATGATAAACCAAATCTAAATGATACACTAAACCTAGATGGTAAACTAAATCCATATGGTATATTAGATCTAGATGATACATCAGATTCAGATGGTACACCAGATCTAAATGGTACACCAGATTCAGATGGTACACCAGACCCAGATAGTACACTAGAGTCAAATAGTATACCAGAGTCAGATGGTACACCATAGCCAGATAGTACACTAGACCTATATGATACACCAAACGTAAATGGTACACCAAATATGGTACACCATAACCAAATGATACTCCAGATTCAGATGGTACACCAAAGCTAGATGATACACCAGATTCATATGATACACTAGACCCAGATGGTACACCAGAGTCCAATGGTACATCAGAGTCCAATGGTACACCAGAGTCCGATGGTACACTAGAGTCCGATAGTACACCAAAGTCAGATGGTACACCAGACGTAGATGGTATACTAGACTCAAATGGTACACCAGGCTCATATTGCACACGAAACCTACATTGTACACTAAAACCAGATGGTATACTAAACCTATATGGTAAACCAAACCCAAGTTGTACACTAAACTCATATTGTACACTTAACTCAGATGGTATACCAAAATTAACATTATGTGACAAATTACAATATCTTAAAATATTTTTTGGAAATATTTTTTTTAGGTTTAGGTTCTTTATTTTACATTTAATGTATGATTTTAGAGGATAAGATTTTAGTATCTAAAGTTTAGGGTTAAATTTTAAAACTAAATTCTATTTTTAAAATTTTAGAGTGCTAAATTTTAAAATAAAAATTATTTGATGTTATTTGAAAGAATATTCCTAATTTAAATGGAGTAGTGGACCATGAAACATTAACTTTTTTTATCCAATACCTCAAAATTGGGTCCCACATACACAAAATTTTATCTCTCATTTCCTCTAAAATTGGGATTACAAATAAACTTTCTCTTTTATGATAAATAATCATGGGTATATTAGTCTTTCTATTTTTTTTGTCTTTTACTTTTTCTCATAAATTCTCTATGTCAAAAAGCTAAAAAGTGTCTATTCTTCAAATTTTTAACAAAAACTGCCTATTTTTCCAATTACTTTTTAAAAAATGTCTAATACACTAATGGACTCTTCTTTAACTCTTGGTACGTGCATGGTAAACAAAGAAAACACAGTAACACATGGTACGTACCGGACAGTTGTTTTTAGAGTTCAAATTCAAAACAAATGTCTTAAAGTTCCAGACCAACGAATCAGCAAGGATTGGAGCGTTCTAGGCCATAAACACCTTTCCTACTAGTACTAGCTATCACCCCTCATCAGACTCATATATGTTTTGTTCCTCAAGTGTTCTTCCTGAAATGAAATGAGATGTATAAGATAGTATTTTGTTAATCTAGACACGCAACATGGGCCAGTGACTATGTCTAATGGATCATGGATGTATTTGGTAGGAGGACATTTGCATTATGAAGACACTTTTTTGGTCCAACATAGCTGTGCCACGAAATCTAAGCGAAGTTGCGCTGTCTGGATGAGACGTTGTCGATTCCTTTTTTTTGGACATGATCATCTTAGACAATCTTGAACTAAAATTTGCAGCGTCTACTGCAAAAACTTGGTGAACAAAAAATTAAAGTTTATAGGATGGAAGCAAATACCTAAAAGGAAGACATGGGAGCGTGGTTCGGTGATAATTTTGAGGGAGTTTTCAGTTTCTATTTGTTATTATATATTTAATGACCTAATTAAGAAAACACAAAAAAGGGTTTCCACTTTAATTAAGATCAGATTAGTTAATTTGGAAATTGATAAAAAAAAAAAAACAAATACAAAAAAGGAAAGTCCAAACAATGAAGTTAATAATAAGAGAAGCAGATTACAAAACGCAAAAAGCCGAGAAAACGTGAAGCCCATAAGACGATCCCTTGTCGTCTTCCCCAAACACACAACTTTCCACTTCTGGTTACTGCCTTCATTAAACAACTGCCCCCCTCCCTCCTCCCTCATCTTTTCTCTCTCTCTTTCTTTCTTGTTTTTATATTAATAATCTTTTTTACTTTTCCTCTTTATCCTTTGTATGATTCTCTTCAGTCTGATTTAAAAAAGTTTCAGTTTGTTCCTTTTTTTCCTCATTATACAGTCTTGTTAGTCACATCTGTGAAAATTAAAAAAATATCTTAACTAAAATTCCATAAAAAAAAACTCTTTTTTTTTGTTTTTGATTTTGTGGAATCCCAAAAGGTGCCAAGCTTTTTTTTATAATTTTAAGTATCTCATATCTTCTTCCCTTACTGTTTTAGCAAGAAAAAATGTTACCGGCGAAGCCGACCCTGTTCTTTGATTAGTGTGTGTGAGATTTGTCTTTTATCCAAATTAAGCTTTTTTTAAAAAAGTATATTATTATAATATATGCAAATTGCCCATACTCTCNGATGGTACACCAGACGTAGATGGTATACTAGACTCAAATGGTACACCAGGCTCATATTGCACACGAAACCTACATTGTACACTAAAACCAGATGGTATACTAAACCTATATGGTAAACCAAACCCAAGTTGTACACTAAACTCATATTGTACACTTAACTCAGATGGTATACCAAAATTAACATTATGTGACAAATTACAATATCTTAAAATATTTTTTGGAAATATTTTTTTTAGGTTTAGGTTCTTTATTTTACATTTAATGTATGATTTTAGAGGATAAGATTTTAGTATCTAAAGTTTAGGGTTAAATTTTAAAACTAAATTCTATTTTTAAAATTTTAGAGTGCTAAATTTTAAAATAAAAATTATTTGATGTTATTTGAAAGAATATTCCTAATTTAAATGGAGTAGTGGACCATGAAACATTAACTTTTTTTATCCAATACCTCAAAATTGGGTCCCACATACACAAAATTTTATCTCTCATTTCCTCTAAAATTGGGATTACAAATAAACTTTCTCTTTTATGATAAATAATCATGGGTATATTAGTCTTTCTATTTTTTTTGTCTTTTACTTTTTCTCATAAATTCTCTATGTCAAAAAGCTAAAAAGTGTCTATTCTTCAAATTTTTAACAAAAACTGCCTATTTTTCCAATTACTTTTTAAAAAATGTCTAATACACTAATGGACTCTTCTTTAACTCTTGGTACGTGCATGGTAAACAAAGAAAACACAGTAACACATGGTACGTACCGGACAGTTGTTTTTAGAGTTCAAATTCAAAACAAATGTCTTAAAGTTCCAGACCAACGAATCAGCAAGGATTGGAGCGTTCTAGGCCATAAACACCTTTCCTACTAGTACTAGCTATCACCCCTCATCAGACTCATATATGTTTTGTTCCTCAAGTGTTCTTCCTGAAATGAAATGAGATGTATAAGATAGTATTTTGTTAATCTAGACACGCAACATGGGCCAGTGACTATGTCTAATGGATCATGGATGTATTTGGTAGGAGGACATTTGCATTATGAAGACACTTTTTTGGTCCAACATAGCTGTGCCACGAAATCTAAGCGAAGTTGCGCTGTCTGGATGAGACGTTGTCGATTCCTTTTTTTTGGACATGATCATCTTAGACAATCTTGAACTAAAATTTGCAGCGTCTACTGCAAAAACTTGGTGAACAAAAAATTAAAGTTTATAGGATGGAAGCAAATACCTAAAAGGAAGACATGGGAGCGTGGTTCGGTGATAATTTTGAGGGAGTTTTCAGTTTCTATTTGTTATTATATATTTAATGACCTAATTAAGAAAACACAAAAAAGGGTTTCCACTTTAATTAAGATCAGATTAGTTAATTTGGAAATTGATAAAAAAAAAAAAACAAATACAAAAAAGGAAAGTCCAAACAATGAAGTTAATAATAAGAGAAGCAGATTACAAAACGCAAAAAGCCGAGAAAACGTGAAGCCCATAAGACGATCCCTTGTCGTCTTCCCCAAACACACAACTTTCCACTTCTGGTTACTGCCTTCATTAAACAACTGCCCCCCTCCCTCCTCCCTCATCTTTTCTCTCTCTCTTTCTTTCTTGTTTTTATATTAATAATCTTTTTTACTTTTCCTCTTTATCCTTTGTATGATTCTCTTCAGTCTGATTTAAAAAAGTTTCAGTTTGTTCCTTTTTTTCCTCATTATACAGTCTTGTTAGTCACATCTGTGAAAATTAAAAAAATATCTTAACTAAAATTCCATAAAAAAAAACTCTTTTTTTTTGTTTTTGATTTTGTGGAATCCCAAAAGGTGCCAAGCTTTTTTTTATAATTTTAAGTATCTCATATCTTCTTCCCTTACTGTTTTAGCAAGAAAAAATGTTACCGGCGAAGCCGACCCTGTTCTTTGATTAGTGTGTGTGAGATTTGTCTTTTATCCAAATTAAGCTTTTTTTAAAAAAGTATATTATTATAATATATGCAAATTGCCCATACTCTCAGACATGGGCATACGTATTTGGGTGGTCCCATTCATCGTCGTCGTCTGTGTTAGGGAGCACAAATAATAGAGAGTAGAGAGACGTAGCAGCAGACCAGAGAGAGAGAGAAGAGGCGGTGATCGAGGTCTTGATTTACAATAACCCATAAAGAGCTTCTCAAGAGTGTCACTAGACAAGATCTGATCATGGTTTCTTGAATCTTCTCTCTTCTTCTTCTTCTCTCTTCTTTCTTAAAGGTAGCTACTTTCCCTTTCCCCAAGCTTCCTCCTTTCTTTATTTATTTATTTTTATATATAAAGGAAGCTTCTTTCTTCGATTGTTTTGTGCTTAGAGCTTAGCAGCAACTAGACTCACTCTTCTTACTCTGTAAGCTCTTCTCGGGGTTGCGTTTTGTGATTAGTCCTTACTTAATTTTAGTTAAAGCTATTTCTCTCTTGTCATCAATACAGTCCGTATTTTATTTTATTTTGGTGAATAAAGGTTTTTTTTGTAGGTCTCTTTTTGATCTGGCTTGATGTGTGTGTTTTTTACTCAGATTTTTGTAGTCTGTGATCATTTATGAGAAGAAGCATCCAATTAATCCCATCCTCTTAGCTCTCTTCACTTTTACGATTGCTTTCGCTGTGGGACTTTATTACTCCTTTCCGAAAGGTATAGCTATAGAGACACCCAAGAGTTTATATTAAAGTCTACTTTATGTATTATCTCTGTTTTGGATGTTGAANTTTTTTTTAGGTTTAGGTTCTTTATTTTACATTTAATGTATGATTTTAGAGGATAAGATTTTAGTATCTAAAGTTTAGGGTTAAATTTTAAAACTAAATTCTATTTTTAAAATTTTAGAGTGCTAAATTTTAAAATAAAAATTATTTGATGTTATTTGAAAGAATATTCCTAATTTAAATGGAGTAGTGGACCATGAAACATTAACTTTTTTTATCCAATACCTCAAAATTGGGTCCCACATACACAAAATTTTATCTCTCATTTCCTCTAAAATTGGGATTACAAATAAACTTTCTCTTTTATGATAAATAATCATGGGTATATTAGTCTTTCTATTTTTTTTGTCTTTTACTTTTTCTCATAAATTCTCTATGTCAAAAAGCTAAAAAGTGTCTATTCTTCAAATTTTTAACAAAAACTGCCTATTTTTCCAATTACTTTTTAAAAAATGTCTAATACACTAATGGACTCTTCTTTAACTCTTGGTACGTGCATGGTAAACAAAGAAAACACAGTAACACATGGTACGTACCGGACAGTTGTTTTTAGAGTTCAAATTCAAAACAAATGTCTTAAAGTTCCAGACCAACGAATCAGCAAGGATTGGAGCGTTCTAGGCCATAAACACCTTTCCTACTAGTACTAGCTATCACCCCTCATCAGACTCATATATGTTTTGTTCCTCAAGTGTTCTTCCTGAAATGAAATGAGATGTATAAGATAGTATTTTGTTAATCTAGACACGCAACATGGGCCAGTGACTATGTCTAATGGATCATGGATGTATTTGGTAGGAGGACATTTGCATTATGAAGACACTTTTTTGGTCCAACATAGCTGTGCCACGAAATCTAAGCGAAGTTGCGCTGTCTGGATGAGACGTTGTCGATTCCTTTTTTTTGGACATGATCATCTTAGACAATCTTGAACTAAAATTTGCAGCGTCTACTGCAAAAACTTGGTGAACAAAAAATTAAAGTTTATAGGATGGAAGCAAATACCTAAAAGGAAGACATGGGAGCGTGGTTCGGTGATAATTTTGAGGGAGTTTTCAGTTTCTATTTGTTATTATATATTTAATGACCTAATTAAGAAAACACAAAAAAGGGTTTCCACTTTAATTAAGATCAGATTAGTTAATTTGGAAATTGATAAAAAAAAAAAAACAAATACAAAAAAGGAAAGTCCAAACAATGAAGTTAATAATAAGAGAAGCAGATTACAAAACGCAAAAAGCCGAGAAAACGTGAAGCCCATAAGACGATCCCTTGTCGTCTTCCCCAAACACACAACTTTCCACTTCTGGTTACTGCCTTCATTAAACAACTGCCCCCCTCCCTCCTCCCTCATCTTTTCTCTCTCTCTTTCTTTCTTGTTTTTATATTAATAATCTTTTTTACTTTTCCTCTTTATCCTTTGTATGATTCTCTTCAGTCTGATTTAAAAAAGTTTCAGTTTGTTCCTTTTTTTCCTCATTATACAGTCTTGTTAGTCACATCTGTGAAAATTAAAAAAATATCTTAACTAAAATTCCATAAAAAAAAACTCTTTTTTTTTGTTTTTGATTTTGTGGAATCCCAAAAGGTGCCAAGCTTTTTTTTATAATTTTAAGTATCTCATATCTTCTTCCCTTACTGTTTTAGCAAGAAAAAATGTTACCGGCGAAGCCGACCCTGTTCTTTGATTAGTGTGTGTGAGATTTGTCTTTTATCCAAATTAAGCTTTTTTTAAAAAAGTATATTATTATAATATATGCAAATTGCCCATACTCTCAGACATGGGCATACGTATTTGGGTGGTCCCATTCATCGTCGTCGTCTGTGTTAGGGAGCACAAATAATAGAGAGTAGAGAGACGTAGCAGCAGACCAGAGAGAGAGAGAAGAGGCGGTGATCGAGGTCTTGATTTACAATAACCCATAAAGAGCTTCTCAAGAGTGTCACTAGACAAGATCTGATCATGGTTTCTTGAATCTTCTCTCTTCTTCTTCTTCTCTCTTCTTTCTTAAAGGTAGCTACTTTCCCTTTCCCCAAGCTTCCTCCTTTCTTTATTTATTTATTTTTATATATAAAGGAAGCTTCTTTCTTCGATTGTTTTGTGCTTAGAGCTTAGCAGCAACTAGACTCACTCTTCTTACTCTGTAAGCTCTTCTCGGGGTTGCGTTTTGTGATTAGTCCTTACTTAATTTTAGTTAAAGCTATTTCTCTCTTGTCATCAATACAGTCCGTATTTTATTTTATTTTGGTGAATAAAGGTTTTTTTTGTAGGTCTCTTTTTGATCTGGCTTGATGTGTGTGTTTTTTACTCAGATTTTTGTAGTCTGTGATCATTTATGAGAAGAAGCATCCAATTAATCCCATCCTCTTAGCTCTCTTCACTTTTACGATTGCTTTCGCTGTGGGACTTTATTACTCCTTTCCGAAAGGTATAGCTATAGAGACACCCAAGAGTTTATATTAAAGTCTACTTTATGTATTATCTCTGTTTTGGATGTTGAAAGGCAGATTTTGCTCTGATCCTCGTTATTGTTAGTATTTGTCAACTTGATGGTCCCTGTTGAGTTTGAGTATCAATTACCATTTGTGTCGACATCTTGTTGATTTTGGGTTGTAGGATGACTTAAGATTGGTAGTGTTCATGGAATTTGACTCCTTAGCTATGTCCTTACACATCATAATTAAGTTGGTTTAGTTGCTTTGAGAATGGTAAATCATTGAACAGTGGAATATAGCAGGATGATCCCTGCACCTGTTGTATCCTGTTTTTGGGTTTAGCTAGGCAGACTTTCTCGATGGAGTTACTCTAGTACTACATGCCTCTTTTTGCTTTGAAATTCTTAATTGTTTCTTAGTGTTTCAAGTTTATCCTTATGCATTTTCTTGTATTATTGGTGAAGAATGCTTTTGTGTTGTCTCCTTAGCAGAAGTTTTGCACTTAATTTTTGTTTTCTTGTATCTGTGTCAGGAAAANTGTGCCACGAAATCTAAGCGAAGTTGCGCTGTCTGGATGAGACGTTGTCGATTCCTTTTTTTTGGACATGATCATCTTAGACAATCTTGAACTAAAATTTGCAGCGTCTACTGCAAAAACTTGGTGAACAAAAAATTAAAGTTTATAGGATGGAAGCAAATACCTAAAAGGAAGACATGGGAGCGTGGTTCGGTGATAATTTTGAGGGAGTTTTCAGTTTCTATTTGTTATTATATATTTAATGACCTAATTAAGAAAACACAAAAAAGGGTTTCCACTTTAATTAAGATCAGATTAGTTAATTTGGAAATTGATAAAAAAAAAAAAACAAATACAAAAAAGGAAAGTCCAAACAATGAAGTTAATAATAAGAGAAGCAGATTACAAAACGCAAAAAGCCGAGAAAACGTGAAGCCCATAAGACGATCCCTTGTCGTCTTCCCCAAACACACAACTTTCCACTTCTGGTTACTGCCTTCATTAAACAACTGCCCCCCTCCCTCCTCCCTCATCTTTTCTCTCTCTCTTTCTTTCTTGTTTTTATATTAATAATCTTTTTTACTTTTCCTCTTTATCCTTTGTATGATTCTCTTCAGTCTGATTTAAAAAAGTTTCAGTTTGTTCCTTTTTTTCCTCATTATACAGTCTTGTTAGTCACATCTGTGAAAATTAAAAAAATATCTTAACTAAAATTCCATAAAAAAAAACTCTTTTTTTTTGTTTTTGATTTTGTGGAATCCCAAAAGGTGCCAAGCTTTTTTTTATAATTTTAAGTATCTCATATCTTCTTCCCTTACTGTTTTAGCAAGAAAAAATGTTACCGGCGAAGCCGACCCTGTTCTTTGATTAGTGTGTGTGAGATTTGTCTTTTATCCAAATTAAGCTTTTTTTAAAAAAGTATATTATTATAATATATGCAAATTGCCCATACTCTCAGACATGGGCATACGTATTTGGGTGGTCCCATTCATCGTCGTCGTCTGTGTTAGGGAGCACAAATAATAGAGAGTAGAGAGACGTAGCAGCAGACCAGAGAGAGAGAGAAGAGGCGGTGATCGAGGTCTTGATTTACAATAACCCATAAAGAGCTTCTCAAGAGTGTCACTAGACAAGATCTGATCATGGTTTCTTGAATCTTCTCTCTTCTTCTTCTTCTCTCTTCTTTCTTAAAGGTAGCTACTTTCCCTTTCCCCAAGCTTCCTCCTTTCTTTATTTATTTATTTTTATATATAAAGGAAGCTTCTTTCTTCGATTGTTTTGTGCTTAGAGCTTAGCAGCAACTAGACTCACTCTTCTTACTCTGTAAGCTCTTCTCGGGGTTGCGTTTTGTGATTAGTCCTTACTTAATTTTAGTTAAAGCTATTTCTCTCTTGTCATCAATACAGTCCGTATTTTATTTTATTTTGGTGAATAAAGGTTTTTTTTGTAGGTCTCTTTTTGATCTGGCTTGATGTGTGTGTTTTTTACTCAGATTTTTGTAGTCTGTGATCATTTATGAGAAGAAGCATCCAATTAATCCCATCCTCTTAGCTCTCTTCACTTTTACGATTGCTTTCGCTGTGGGACTTTATTACTCCTTTCCGAAAGGTATAGCTATAGAGACACCCAAGAGTTTATATTAAAGTCTACTTTATGTATTATCTCTGTTTTGGATGTTGAAAGGCAGATTTTGCTCTGATCCTCGTTATTGTTAGTATTTGTCAACTTGATGGTCCCTGTTGAGTTTGAGTATCAATTACCATTTGTGTCGACATCTTGTTGATTTTGGGTTGTAGGATGACTTAAGATTGGTAGTGTTCATGGAATTTGACTCCTTAGCTATGTCCTTACACATCATAATTAAGTTGGTTTAGTTGCTTTGAGAATGGTAAATCATTGAACAGTGGAATATAGCAGGATGATCCCTGCACCTGTTGTATCCTGTTTTTGGGTTTAGCTAGGCAGACTTTCTCGATGGAGTTACTCTAGTACTACATGCCTCTTTTTGCTTTGAAATTCTTAATTGTTTCTTAGTGTTTCAAGTTTATCCTTATGCATTTTCTTGTATTATTGGTGAAGAATGCTTTTGTGTTGTCTCCTTAGCAGAAGTTTTGCACTTAATTTTTGTTTTCTTGTATCTGTGTCAGGAAAAAAATGTCAGGGTCTAGGCCAAGTCAGTCCTCTGAGGGCTCTAGGCGATCAAGGCACAGCGCTAGAATCATTGCGCAGACCACTGTAGATGCGAAGCTCCATGCTGATTTTGAGGAGTCAGGCAGTTCCTTTGATTACTCAACCTCAGTTCGTGTCACTGGCCCGGTTGTGGAGAACCAGCCACCAAGGTCTGACAAGGTGACCACGACTTATCTTCATCACATACAGAAGGGAAAGCTGATTCAGCCCTTTGGTTGTTTGCTTGCCTTGGATGAGAAGACTTTCAAAGTCATTGCATACAGCGAGAATGCTCCCGAGTTGTTGACAATGACCAGTCATGCAGTTCCTAGTGTTGGCGAGCACCCTGTTCTAGGCATTGGGACAGATATAAGGAGTCTTTTCACAGCTCCTAGTGCCTCTGCATTGCAGAAAGCTCTTGGATTTGGAGATGTATCCTTGTTGAATCCCATTCTTGTGCACTGCAAGACTTCTGCAAAACCCTTTTATGCGATTGTCCACAGGGTTACAGGGAGCATCATTGTCGACTTTGAACCGGTAAAGCCTTATGAAGTTCCCATGACAGCTGCTGGTGCCTTACAATCATATAAGCTCGCTGCCAAAGCAATCACTAGGCTGCAATCTTTGCCCAGTGGAAGCATGGAAAGGCTTTGTGATACAATGGCACAGGAGGTTTTTGAACTCACGGGGTATGACAGGGTGATGGCTTATAAATTTCATGAAGATGATCACGGTGAGGTTGTCTCCGAGGTTACAAAACCTGGGCTGGAACCTTATCTTGGTCTGCATTATCCAGCCACTGACATCCCTCAGGCAGCCCGTTTTCTGTTTATGAAGAACAAGGTCCGGATGATCGTTGATTGCAATGCAAAACATGCTAGGGTGCTTCAAGATGAAAAGCTTTCCTTTGATCTTACCTTGTGTGGCTCTACCCTCAGAGCACCGCACAGCTGCCATTTACAGTACATGGCCAACATGGATTCAATTGCATCTCTGGTTATGGCGGTTGTAGTTAATGAGGAAGATGGAGAAGGGGATGCTCCTGATTCTACTGCACAGCCTCAGAAGAGAAAGAGATTATGGGGTTTAGTGGTTTGTCATAATACAACTCCAAGGTTTGTCCCATTTCCTCTCAGGTATGCATGTGAGTTTCTTGCTCAAGTGTTTGCCATACACGTCAATAAGGAGGTGGAACTGGAGAACCAGATTGTGGAGAAGAACATTTTGCGCACACAGACACTCTTGTGTGATATGCTGATGCGTGATGCTCCACTGGGTATTGTGTCGCAGAGCCCCAACATAATGGACCTTGTGAAATGTGATGGAGCAGCACTCTTGTATAAAGACAAGGTATGGAAACTGGGAACAACTCCAAGTGAGTTCCATCTGCAGGAGATAGCTTCATGGTTGTGTGAATACCACACGGATTCAACAGGTTTGAGCACTGATAGTTTGCATGACGCTGGGTTTCCGAGGGCTCTGTCTCTTGGGGACTCGGTATGTGGAATGGCGGCTGTAAGGATATCATCGAAAGACATGATTTTCTGGTTCCGTTCTCATACCGCTGGTGAAGTGAGATGGGGAGGTGCCAAGCATGATCCAGATGATAGGGATGATGCAAGGAGAATGCACCCGAGGTCATCGTTCAAGGCTTTCCTTGAAGTGGTCAAGACAAGGAGTTTACCTTGGAAGGACTATGAGATGGATGCAATACACTCCTTGCAGCTTATTCTGAGGAATGCTTTCAAGGATGGTGAGACTACTGATGTGAATACAAAGGTCATTCACTCTAAGCTAAATGATCTCAAAATTGATGGTATACAAGAACTAGAAGCTGTGACCAGTGAGATGGTTCGTTTAATTGAGACTGCTACGGTGCCAATATTGGCGGTTGATTCTGATGGATTGGTTAATGGCTGGAACACGAAAATTGCTGAGCTGACTGGTCTTTCGGTTGATGAAGCAATTGGGAAGCATCTCCTCACACTTGTTGAAGATTCTTCGGTGGAAATCGTTAAAAGGATGCTAGAGAATGCATTAGAAGGTAACTCTCTTCCTAAGTTATGCTGAGTTGCTAAGAATCTTCCAACTAGATTGCACTGTTCAAGTTTCAATTGAGAATCATGTAAGTTGGTTTCGCTTTTTTCTCTCTGAACAACTGAAGCTGAGTCTATAAACTTCACTTGCAGGAACCGAGGAGCAGAATGTCCAATTTGAAATCAAGACACAACTGACCAGAGCTGATGCTTGTCCAATAAGTTTAGTTGTAAATGCATGTGCAAGTAGAGATCTTCATGAAAACGTTGTTGGGGTGTGTTTTGTAGCCCATGATCTTACTGGCCAGAAGACTGTGATGGACAAGTTTACTCGGATTGAAGGTGATTACAAGGCGATTATCCAAAATCCAAACCCGCTGATCCCGCCCATATTTGGCACCGATGAGTTTGGATGGTGCACAGAGTGGAATCCAGCAATGTCAAAGTTAACCGGTTTAAAGCGAGAGGAAGTGATCGACAAGATGCTCTTAGGAGAAGTCTTTGGGACACAGAAATCATGTTGTCGTCTAAAGAATCAAGAAGCTTTTGTAAACCTTGGGATTGTGCTGAACAACGCTGTGACCAGTCAAGATCCAGAGAAAGTGTCCTTTGCTTTCTTTACAAGAGGTGGCAAGTATGTAGAGTGTCTGTTGTGTGTGAGTAAGAAACTGGACAGGGAAGGTGTAGTGACAGGTGTATTCTGTTTCCTGCAACTTGCCAGCCATGAGCTGCAGCAAGCGCTCCATGTTCAGCGTCTAGCTGAGAGAACCGCAGTGAAGAGACTAAAGGCTCTAGCATACATCAAAAGACAGATCCGGAATCCGCTTTCTGGGATTATGTTTGCAAGGAAAATGATAGAAGGCACTGAATTAGGACCAGAGCAGAGACAGATTTTGCAAACTAGCGCGTTATGTCAGAAGCAACTAAGCAAGATCCTTGATGATTCGGATCTTGAAAGCATTATAGAAGGGTATACAAGAATCGAAGTTTCTTTATCTTTCAACATGTTTACCTGATTTCTTATGTTGGGATTTGACTGCGCAGGTGTTTGGATCTGGAAATGAAAGAGTTCAGCTTAAACGAAGTGTTGACTGCTTCCACAAGTCAAGTAATGATGAAGAGTAACGGAAAGAGTGTTCGAATAACAAATGAGACCGGAGAAGAAGTAATGTCTGATACTTTGTATGGAGACAGTATTAGGCTTCAACAAGTCTTGGCAGATTTCATGCTGATGTCTGTTAACTTTACACCATCCGGAGGTCAGCTAACTGTTACAGCTTCCTTGAGGAAGGATCAGCTTGGGCGTTCTGTGCATCTTGCTTCTTTAGAGATCAGGTAAAATATTCTTAATCAGAATGCACACAATGATGTTAAAAAAAGAAGTGCATTAAGGATATTGGGTTGATGAAAACAGGTTAACGCATACGGGAGCTGGGATACCCGAGTTTTTACTAAACCAAATGTTTGGGACTGAGGAAGATGTGTCAGAAGAAGGTTTGAGTTTGATGGTTAGCCGGAAACTGGTGAAGCTGATGAATGGAGATGTTCAGTACTTGAGACAAGCTGGGAAATCAAGTTTCATTATCTCTGCAGAACTCGCTGCAGCAAACAAGTAGTCCCCAAAAGAGATAGGGGTCAATAGTCACTGGATTTTCTTTGTTTGTTCCTTTCTTTATCGCGTTTTGTTTTCGGTTTCAAATTTCAATAACGATGATATATCATATATCCATCCATTTACATCTTTTGTGAACTCTTCTCTGAAGCTGTAATATATGGATGCATATCTATCTCCTCTCGAGTGTTTTGGTTTCATAATGTATCATTCAAAAGCTGATGTATGAGAGAAATAAGTTCAGTCACGGTCTCAAAACAAATACTCTTAGTCTGACAATCTCCTCCTAAAGTTCCATTCAGATCTTACCAACTTCTTTTTGATGATAGAGAGGATATGCTTAATGCGCTGAATGGCTGCAGCTAGAGTATATGCCTTGTGGTTAGTACAACAAGCCAGAGTTTACAGGTAATGTATGAACCTTGACTATGTTGCAAGAATTCTTGGTTTCAAAAATTTAGCTTTAGCTTAACTCCATGAAGAAGAGGTCAGACTTCTAAACTACTACAGGGATCTAATTAGCTGGCCATATGGAGTACACTTAGTTTTGAATTAAGAAGCACATGGGGAAGTATGATCTTATTATTTATTTAATCAGTTTTATATTAAGCCCATACGTAAGAGTCTCTCAAGTAGATTATTTTATATCAAGGTAGCTTACCTGTTTTCATATCTATTTGAAAGCTTCTAGATTAGATCAACCTCGACTTCTTACCTGTTTTTAGTCAACTTTAGAACAAAACCAAACAAAATTGGATTATACAGAAGATAACAATGATACATGAGACAATGGAGCTCAAAATGCACAATGAAAGATCATCAGTTATTGTTTCTTATTACATAAGACAAATCAAAGGAGAAAAAAAAGATCTTTCCTTTATCAAACAGAACCGGAAGAAGAAAAAAACTGTAATGAATATAAAAGAGATCATTTCTTGGGTTGGAACTTGGATTTGATGTGTTTGACAGTTCCAGAAGATGTCTGGAAGGCTTGAGCCAAGATGTTGTCAGGAACAGGAGGAGTGGAACCAAACAAAGTAGCACCAAGAGACTGAGTACCAGGAAGCTGACTATTGAAAGCTGAAAGAACAGAGGCAGGAACACGACCATTGTTCTTCTGGAAATGGACAAGTCCTTTAGGGAAAGCAAAGACATCTCCTTTCTTGATAGATTGAGCGATGAGCTTATTGGCAGTAGTGAGGAACCCAACGTCGAGTTCTCCTTCGAGGACAAAGACGACTTCAGTGGCACGTGGGTGGGTGTGAGGTGGGTTTAAACCACCAGGTGCGTAGTCGATACGAGCGAGAGAGACACCGAGTGTGTTGAGTCCAGGGATTGTCATAACGTTAGCTCCAGTGACCAAGGCACCGAATGTGTTGTTTGTGAGACCTGGATTAGCTATTCCTTGTGAGAAGAAATCGGCTGGTGTTACTGCAGCTGCGTCTTTACAAGGAAAGCCATTGATCTTGATTCCTGCAAACAGAGAATAAAAATTGAAGCTTTTACTTTTTAGGTAAGTGGAACAGAGAACAAAACAGAGATTTTTTTTTTATATTAAAGAATATATATATACCAGAGGAGAGATCAGCGACGCAGAGATCTTGGAGCATGTCCGGATCTGCGGAAGCGGAGATGAAGACGGTGAGACCTATGAGGAGGAGGAGGAGAGTTTGAGTTGGTGAAGAAGAAGCCATTGTTTGGTGGTGGTGGTGGGGCTGTGTAACAAAGTTGAGAATTATTGTTTATAAAGGAAATAGAGGAATTGAAGAGAGTATATGACTTTTCTCATTGAGAAGAAAAAGCAAGGAACATGCTACTCTTCACTTTCTCCTTCTCCTCTGTCAAAAAATATATACACAAACGTCAAAGGTCAACGTATACTAAACGGATGGGTCATGGCTTCACATTAGTTTTGGTATTACACGGCACTGCCTAATATTAATGGGTTTATAAGAAATTGAATTATTATTACCTAATATGTAATAAAATAATGCGTATCAGGTAATAACTGTTTGTCTTAATCTGTCTACTATATTTAAAGCTAATTTACAAAAGTGTGCTTCGATTTTTTTTGGCTTTTAAAACTTGTATACCATCCTATTTTTGATTATCGTGGCGTGAGTATCAATGTATCATATCATACATATTAAACACACGCTCGTGGCCTCACCGTTTCGCTGCAACGACCGTGTTTAAAGGGGTTAATTTCTTTTCACGAGCGTTGTGAAGCGCGTGAGAGAAGCTAGACGTCGTCTTTAATGGGTTGGGTTAGGTGTATCGATAATTTTTTTAGTTTGGGCTTTGGTATTTAAAGCCCTCATCTAAGATGACGCGTTATGCATTGAAGAGAGGCCCCATCAAAATCGTTTCTTTCTTTTTTTTATTTGGTCGTTGGCACTACACGGCGCCGTTTTTTATTTCGGGAGCCAAACTTGAATTTCTAGATAGAAAATATTTTTTTTTATATAAAAAAAAACAATAATAATAACATGAGAAAATATTTATGTAGAATTGGTTGCATTTTATTAGCGAAAAGATTGTTTAAAGTTTTTCTCCATATTATTTCTGCGACCAAAATAGAAAAGGTCATGTTGAAAAAAGAAAGAAAGAGAAAGGTTGATTTGAAATTTCGCTAAAATCAGTCCCAACATGATTTAATGACCCAACGAAATAGGAAAAAATGATTTAGAGACAATTGTTTTACATTTGTTTTATTCTTTGTATATTGTATTCATATTCAAAAAAAATTGGCAAGGAAATCTAATTTTCGGTTATTTGATCAAATAAAGTATTTGGGTACATTACATATTTTCAACGCCGATTGAAAGCTTAATCACAATTACTGAAGACCTTTTTCACTAATTTTTTGCATTAAATCTTTGTCTTGTTGCTTCTGAACTCTTTCAAGCATCTGAAAATTCTTTTCCACTTTTCAAGGCCATTTTGTTTATTTGTACTTTTCAAAATGTTTGAATATTCCTATGACTTTCTGTCTTGTTGATATTTGTGGAAAGAAATATGGAAATATCTAATGAAATCTGTAATATGTCTGAATATTAAAGGAATAATGGTGTACGTTTAGTAAGAGATTACAATAAAATAATAAAGTTAATATATCCTAATGATCAAATGAGGTCCACAAACTGTGGTGTCAAGATCTTACCAAAAAAAAACTGTGGTGTCAAGAAGGAGGTTTTGGGTATACATATCAAGCTTAGATTTATGCAATCTGTCAGTCACATCCTTTAGTATCTGAATGGCAAGATTATGATTCACGAATCCTTTATCTAATTAAAGAAACAAATTATACTAATAAAATCTCTCCAAATGACTGGTAGTTTAATGCAATTATCTCTCTCACATTCTGGTCTTCATTATAATTGAGTTTCCATAACAAAAATCTGTTTATATAAAATACCAGGGTCGATGCTTTCTTCTCATCTTGCAGTACTGACCACTTATATATTCATTTCGTTCAAATTCATTGAGAAGAAAACAATGAAAACGTTTTTGTGGGGTTGGAGTCTCGCAGGAGTACTCATTCTCTTCAACATTCTTGCAAATGGGGAAACGGGTTTTGATGAAATAGGAATGTTAAACGATTTCAATGGAACAAATGCTAATGTTCTGATGGTAGGACTCACTCTTGTCCAAGCCGCTGATGCTAAAGGAGCGGGTAACTATCTTCTTCCCATTCATTTTAATTCAGATTTAATTTAGATTTCGAAAATTGGACCGTTGATTTTTTTGTAATATATTTATGAAAAAGTATATATAACATGCAAACGAAATTTAGATATATGTATATATATTATCATTATAAAGTTCTTGATTGACATTTTCATGACACAAGGATACATTCTTATTTGTGGCAGTGTGTCTGGATGGGTCAGTGCCTGGATATCATTTGTATCGAGGTTATGGTTCAGGAGCAAACAATTGGATCATTCAGTTACAGGTTCTTACTTAAGATATATCTAGCTCTTTTGAACTTTTTGTATAGAGAGTTACGTATCGCCATGATCGTGAATAAGCGTACAATTTTGTTGAAAGGGAGGTGCGTGGTGTACGAGCATAAAAGATTGTCAGAACCGTAAGCATAGTAGTTATGGATCGTCTAGCTTAATGGAGAAAGAGTTGGCGTTTACAGGAATACTAAGCAACAAAGCCGCTGAGAATCCAGGTTTTTCTCAAGATCGATCCATTGTATAACAAAAATGTAATATATGTTGGTGAAATCGTTAATGAGTATTTTTGTTACAAATCAATGTTGCAGATTTCTACAACTGGAACAAAGTAAAAGTCCGGTATTGTGATGGCGCATCCTTTGGCGGTGATAGCGAAAACAAGGTTAGCCAATTATTATTTTTTACAAATATATATACATGACTTTATATATTTCACTAATATCTTTAGATTCCTATGGTTTTGCTTACAATTAGGCGGCGCAACTTCAGTTTAGAGGAAAGCGTATATTTTTAGCTGTCATGGAAGATTTGATGGCGAAGGGAATGCGACAGGCAAAACAGGTATATCTATATATTTCATATTTTACTTATCACTATGTTTTTAACCCTAAGTTTTGTTAACTAATATAATATATATACTACGTTTAAGGCTTTGCTCAACGGATGTTCTGCTGGCGGTCTTGCAGCTATTTTACGATGCGATGATTTCAATGACTTGTTTCCTCCTACCACCAAAGTAAAATGCATGAGCGATGCTGGCTTCTTCCTCGATGCGTGAGTAGTATTTTTGTTTTTCATGAAATTAGTATATTGATTAGTTGTGTGACTGATTATGTCTTGTTTGTAACTGAAGCGTTGATGTATCTGGAGGTCATTCTTTAAGGCGTATGTATTCTGGTGTTGTAAGCACCCAGGTACGAGTATAACGTTTGGATGTCTTGATGTTGATGATATATGTAGAGACATCGTTGAACGCTAATCCAAAACTGTTATTTTTTTAACTTCTAGGGTTTGCAAAACACGCTTCCTCGCACCTGTACAAGCCATATCAATCCAAGTTTGGTAAAGTCATTGCTGAGCTTATAAATATTGTGTTTAATTATGTTAATTATAATGATGCTATGTTTCCACATTTATGTAACTTACTTGCAATATCCCTCAGTGTTTCTTCCCTCAATACATAATCAACCAAGTCAAGACCCCGTTGTTTATTCTCAACTCCGGTGTTGATGCGTGGCAGGTTATTTATAATTCCACATCTCCATCTTTGGATTCTTGTTTATGATGAAAAATAGGGGTTTGCTTGTCTTGAACTAGCTTGTTTCTTTGCAGATTGGAAATAGCTTAGCTCCACCATCTGCTGATCCAAGTCGCAGTTGGCATAACTGTAGCTTTAGCTTCAGGTGCACTCCCTCTCAGAAGAAATTCTTGGAAGGTAAGAATGATAATTAAGTTTCCATGAAACCTACCACTCTTTGATCTAACGAAACTGATCAATATTGTTTCTTGCTTTGGAATATATCCGAGTTTCAGGTTTCACGATAAGCATGTTAAATGCGCTAAAGACCTTTTCGACGTTTAGCAAGAACAGAGCGTTGATTACCTCTGGATGGGCTCATTGTCAAGCGGAGAGACAATATGATTGGTTTCCTGGAAACTCTGGAGCGGGTAAAGCTAAGGTGAGAAAAAAAAAAAACGCTAATAAGTTTAAAATTGATCATGATTCTCATATTTTTTCGATCACACACTGTTTTGATTTGAAAGCAAGTACAAAAATAATGCTTGTGCCTTGTTGTTGGAAAAACGAAAACAGGGGATTTCTGTAGCAGTTGGAGACTGGTATTTCGAAAGAAAAGCTCGTTCGTAGAGTATGATTATCCTTGAGACATTATCAAAAATCGTCATTATGATATGTTTGTTTTATTTCACCCACATCAACTAAAATTGACGTTTTAATACAAAGGCAGAGAAGGGAATCTTATATACATGCATGTAGTTGTTGTATCATTGTCCTTATCAAATCATATAGTCATAAGACGTCCAAGGTTTTTTCTCTATTTCTTTACGCACAAGAGATCTCCGAAGTTTCACTATCGAAAATGAAAGAATGGTATTTGTCTAATAATATCCGCATTTTCAGTATGTCTAATAATGAAAGAATGGTACTAGTGCCAACACATTTTCAGAATTTCCGAACGTCGTTGTATATAACATACTCGACGTCAAATATATAGATATTAAGTGAACGAATCATAGGAGATTAAAAAAAAAAAGAAGCAAAGATTCCACGACATTCTCTTTTTTTTCTCCTCGTTTCTTTGCTCACAAGTATATCTTTATTTAATCAACAAGTAACAAACCGCGACAAGTGTTTCTGTTAATCATCATCCTTACATAACATACGCCAATCAAAGGCTAACACAATGATTGGTTATTTGGTTTAATATAGCACCAATTATTCGTTTCACATGCACTCTCGCGTTCCACTAAACCTTATTATAATGCAAATGCATATTTCATGATATCTTTTAAATCTTCACCCGGCCCGATTAATCTTTTTGGCATACGTGTTTAATCTTTTATTTGAGCAAACTGATTTATCTTTTTTTTTTCTCCCTGACATTTTAACGTTGAAATTAGACTAACTTTAAAGTCAAACAAAACATTTCAACACTCTTTTACTTACCGGTCGAGTTATTGCGTTAGGTTATTTCCAAAAGTAAAAAGTGGTTGTTTTGGATTGAAATAGTAAAAGATAGTGTTATGTAGTTAATTAATTGACTTCAGAAAAATAAAATTTGAAAATCATCCCATCACTTCCTACATGTTTTATTAAGGTCAAATCCGCGAGCTATTCCGAATTTTCCACGGCGAAAGAATATTCCGACGCCGGCCAAAACATAAGTTTCTGGTCAATGGGGACAATTCCAATTCTCTGACAAGACTCTTGTTAAAAGCACAGACAGACAAGAAGACTAAACATATCGACACAGTGAAAGTAATAATAATTGATTTCAGAAAACTTACGTAAATCATTTTCCTAAATACGTATTTTAAACTTGGGTCCTTTTAGAAGAAAAAAAGGTGTACTCCTTCTTCTTATTATTATTAGTTGAGCTAATATCCCACTTGAGTTTTATTTATCATTTTTTGTTTTTTAATTTTATGTTTTCTTTTGTCGTTTAATTCATTACAGGTCTGAAAAATGATGAGGGATGTGACTATGGATCACAATTCGTTCACGGAAACAGAGAGAAACAGATTTATTTACGTTCATTATTGTTCTTCAACGGATTAATGGCAAACACAGACCTCTCTGAATCTGATGAATCATCAAGAATACTACACATAAATCTTCATGACAAAACAAAAAAATAATATACAGTATGATACTGAAAGGTTTGCAAAAGAAAGAAGAATATTTGACGTATAAAACACACTTCAAAAATAAACATAAAAATAAAGACAGCTCCCTTTTTCTTCTTTTTTTTAA
The DNA here is from genome assembly GCF_000633955.1 of Camelina sativa. Taxonomy (NCBI): domain Eukaryota; kingdom Viridiplantae; phylum Streptophyta; class Magnoliopsida; order Brassicales; family Brassicaceae; genus Camelina; species Camelina sativa. The sequence continues at coordinate 4,121,342 of NC_025698.1, read as the reverse complement.
CCCATGAAATATACAGAACACTTCAATCCACTGTACGTATTGTATATTGTATATCTTTTTGTTCTTCTACATCTGTTAGAATTAAGAAATAAAAAAGAAAAAAAGCTAAAGGGACTGACCAAAAGAGACGGCCATTCTCTGAAGATCCTTGGAGAACACGTCACTAGCTTCAGTAGTGCCCAAGTTCTCGTTTTGGCTTTGGCTCCAAGGATCTGCCATGTTCGAAACATTGGCTAAGTAATCTGTCTCGGATTTAATGTAGATTGGTTGAGAGCTTTGGCTCTGTACAGTACTCCCGATGAAGAACGGTGTGTTCAAATACTCTGACCATTTTATTTCTTCGAAGTTGTGATTTTGTTTGACTTGTGAAGAAGAAGAGTTTGGGATTGACCATGAGAATCCGCCATTGTCGAAGAAGTTTGAGGTGTTGTTGTTTGTCTGAAACTCCCAATTTGGTCCAGCCGATTTCACATGTTCTCCTCCGGAGACAGGACTCGAACTATTGTCCTGGGGAAGACTAATTGATGGCTTTACGCATACCGGCGTCTGAAAGACAGAACCAACCATGTTTCCGGAGCTAAACTGCGGCGGAATAATCGAGCAGAGTGAAGGATCAGTTGTCACAGAGAGGCCGAGATTGGAGTTGAAGTTAAGCTTCTGAAAACCGAAGAAGTCGGAGAAATCAGATGGCCTTTCGAGGAAGAAGTCTTGATTAGTCGCGGAGGAAGAACTAGGAGACTTGTGGCCGTTACCGCTTCTTTTGTTGTTGTTGCTTGTTGTTGGTTTGTCTTTGTCGCTAAAGCTCTCAACTTCGGAGATGGGTTTGTGTGTGTTTGGGTCAATACCTCTCTGTTTTAGTTTCTTCTTGATGCTTGAGTTCCATAGATTCTTGATCTCGTTGTCGGTTCTACCCGGAAGCCTTGACGCAATTTGTGACCATCTGATTAAAAAACAGAGCAGAGCCAAAAACAGAGGAAACTTAAGATGTTGTTAAAACAGAGGAGACTTATCGTTAAGACATAAACATGATCCTCTGTTTTCTCTGACAGCATTATCGTTGGTAAGTAATTGTTACCTGTTTCCTAGGACAGCGTGAAGTTCGACGATGAGATTCTCTTCCTCTGGAGAAAAAGCTCCTCTCTTTAAATCAGGTCTCAAGTAATTGATCCATCTTAGTCGACAACTCTTACCGCATCTCTGTAAACCTGTGTAGTAGACTCAAAATTTTCATTACAAAAAGCAGCTTTCTAATAGTATATTATGGGAATTAAGGAAGAAAATGTTTACCAGCGAGTTTAGGAACAGAGCTCCAACAGCCATGGCCGTGATTAGTGATGTGATTGAGAAGCTTTTCGTCTTCTTCAGGAGACCAAAGCCCTTTTCTCAGCTTTTGTTTGTAACAACAAGAATGTCTCCCCATTTAGTTTATCGAAGCTGCAATGCTGTGCAAAGGAAAAAGAGAAGAAAGCTCTCGTGTTTCTTTACAAGTATGGAAAGAAAAAAGAGTTTTTGAGCAGAGAGAATGTATATGAAACTTTTCAAGGCTAATGGAATCTAAAAGAAAAAAAGGAAGAGAAAATGAAGTAACAGATCTGCAGAGAGAGAGGGAGATAGACTATTAATAGAACTAAGAAAAGTCACTTTCTTCATAGGGTTTGTTGAATTTCATGCCCTCTTTTTACTATATTCCCTTTCTAAAAGTTACAGTTTTTTTTGAGAGAAAAAAAGTGTGTAATTTTTTTAAGCTTTGTAGAAGAAATTTGATTGGTCCACGTCGGATTGGCTCGCACCAATGGTAAGAAAGTTAAGGTTTCAGAAATGGAGTTCATGTAGTTTTGACCTTTACATCATTCTAATCATCACACATCCGTCATCTCTAAATGGACCCATTATGATCATACGTTCAAATGCAGCGATTAAAGTATGATGATAGACATATATTAATTTCAATCTAATCAATCGCCGAAAACTTTTTTTTTTTTTTTAGAGTTAAAAGTTGTGATCAGTGCGAGTCTTACTAAGTAGTGGAGACATGCTCATTCATGTTCAGCCTGTCCTAGAAAATGTTACGAACCACTCCACGCAGGACGCAGCTAAAACCGGCGTGGCCTCAGTAACTTTTTCTTGAGTTTTTTTCGTTCTTTTTCTTTTTCGGAAATTTTCCATCCCAACAAGATCAAATTATATATAGCCTAGAAAAAAACAAAAAAAGATGTTACGTAATAGGTCAATGTGTTTATGGAAAAAGTATTTACAATAATATCAAATATTGACGGAATATGACTAAGAAATTTCATAACTATTGAAACACATGCATTGACCTATTATACGTAACATCTTTTCTACTTGAATATATGTTACCACATCGTCAATTCGTCATGCTAATGTTTGCGATGTGTGACTTAGTGAAAATGAGTAGAAAAAATGAGGAAGAAAAAAGTGGCGATTATAATTAAGACCAAAATATTTGTCACTATAACCAATTTTTTTACTAGAGCGGTCAAACTGCTTATACAAAAATTCTTTATAGTGAGAAAGGAACAATTAAAATAAGATAATAGATGGTGTGTAGATAAGAATGAGGACAAAGATGAGTTGTTTGTTGTCTTCATGAAAGATTACTGCAATGAATTAAAAGCAATTGCTAAATGAGGACTAAATATTTGTGAAGATGAACGCATCAGTAAAAGGAAATAATGGGAAAGGTTCATAACCAGCAAGAAATTGTCATCAATGGTTAATATTTCCAGAAATGATTAAATGGAATTCAATGGCTACATAACGGAATTTAGAAATTTTGCTTTAAAAATATAGTTACTTTTACAGATGAATGAGAATAATTAAGTGTCTCTTTTGTTTGCTTTATACGTTTTTAATTTGAAATTGACTCACTTCTCTTTGTCATTTTTCTCCCTTTTTTTTTGCCCTTAAAAACGATTCATAATAGAGAGGGTATATTCTTTGTCCATTCACTTAAAACTTTCCCTCAAATATTCACATGTTGAGTTTTGTAGCTTTCTTACGTTATCTAGAGACGGCCTCTCGTTAGACTCTTACCATTTTATCCATTTGTATATTGGGACCCAATCTTTATAAATATCGTGGGGGTAAAAAGAGCTACACGTATATGAATAAAATTTGCTTATCTTTTTTTCTTTTATAATGTAAAAAACTTCACTATTATTAAGCTTTTACTTTACAAAAAGAAGTCTGTTTTAATAGAAATTGTTTTTCAACTATTGCAAGGAAAAAAAGAGAGGGCGCTTTGAGGAGAATGCTTGTAGGCATGGGCCTTTGATGACTGTGTTCATTTGTGACTTCATTAAGATCTTGAAGCATGGTGGTGGCTATAAGTGGCCGAACCCAAGTTAATTATACTGCATTTCTACATTATTTTCTACTTTTTTTTTAACAAGTCGAATGAAACCCCTATATAACTTATTTCTGATTCCAACCAATGGCTTTATCTTGTATTTGTCCAGAGTATTAAGAAGCCGTTAACGAGAGAATATCTTGTTCAATGCCATTGTTCATGCTGGGGAACCCAAAAATTAAGAAAACTCGCTCAATAATGTCGCTTCGTATAATAATACACAAAACCGACATGAAATGTCTCATTATCGAACACAATAAAATAAAAGAACTAACTAGTTGATTTTATTGTATAATATCTCCAACCAAAGCTGTCAAAAGATACTTCGAGTTATATAATTCACCAAATGATTAATTACGAGAAGCGCGAATAATATATGGAATAGACTTTGCAATTTCAGCGAGTTTCTTTTTAATCATACTCAATAAACTAATACCAATCGATCAACACGTTCTTGGAGTATATCATGGAAAAGAAAACACTTATCTGAACTACGTACAACTATATAATATTAGTAGCCCCTAAAAAATGGAACATATTCGATTAGGATCATGCATGATTGAGACCCATCATTTGATCATCATCATCAACATCATGATTTTAAGCCAATCATACATATATCCGCCGCCAGCCCTTCCATTATATACAAACCATATCTGCTTTCAGAATTTTTAGGCGTTGATCATTTTGATTTGATTAGGAGCATGCATCTATATTTTTTGTTTACAAGTTCTCAGATTGGTTTCTTGCTTTTGAAAATATTTCTGCAAACTAAAATCATTATATAAAAAACTTCATAATTATATATATGTATATTATTTCCAATAATAATCAAGAAATAATGTGGTGGTGTGGTTATAGCCGCAGACTAACATGAATGCATGCATAAACGTAATTAAAATTTAAAGTTTATAGTTTTTTCTTTTTTCTTTTACGAACCCTGCTTTTGGTGGGGATCATGAATGATTGTTTGCATGGTTGATGTTCATGCAGTGCAATAGAAGTTAACATTGTAACTATATATATATATATATATATATATGTTATCGTAGCAACCATTAAAACCAAAAAGTCTATATATGAGCTGTTTGCTCAACCCAACTATCAATCACTCATCTATTACTTTTTTTTTAAGCTAATTAAGTATCATCACTGTCATTATATTTCCGTTGGGGATTTTTTTCCTAATAAGGTGATTTGAAACCCTGTCTAAGTAGAGAAGTGAGAAAAGGTAACATCATACGGTCGTTGTCGTTCGCCATTGTTTCAACTTACAACTCACGAGGCTTTTATAACATCTTCGCCGACAAAAATAATGGAGAAGAGGCTGTACACTTAACACGTCTCTTATAGTATAATAGATCTTTCCTTAAATCTAGGCCCTATTATGTTCTTAGGGTTCCCTTTTTTATCAAAATTTCATAAAATAACATGAATGATTTGACGGCGGTTTCATTTGGTATCGATGTATGTTAATATATATATTATAATTCACAACACATTAGAATTTGTAATCTGCGACTGCATTGTATAAATATATATGAAAAAGAGTCCTCGTTATCTTGAAAACTTAATGAACGTGTCTTCTAAAATGATTTTATACCACCTTTTTTGTCAGATATATTTTGATATATATTTTGACAGTATATGAAATTTCTTAGTTATTCTTAAATGTGTTAACCAAATAATGAAAGTGAGTTCTAGTTCCAAGAAGCAGCTTAGAATGTTTGGTTTTCGAACCCAAAACTGATTTCATTTACCAATCATTGGAGATTCCAATAATCTTTAGCAAAAATTAATGTAAAAGCATTTGTTAAAAGTCAAGTGATACAAAACCTTATACTTAGTTATTATTTTCTTGGCTCCAACTAAATTTACATACATGACACATCAATGTATGGTTGTTTACTTTTGTACACTAGGTTTCTATAACTAAGAGATTTAGACCAAATTAAATCTAGATTAAGATATAACCACCAATTATATTGACTAACGCAAGATGCATTCAATAAAGGTTTGTGGAAGTGCATAATTTTTATTCACGTTCTACAACGATGTTGATGGGAGATTTTTCGGCTTTTTTGTGTTAACAAGAATTTAATTAATTAGACAAGGAGAAAGGGACTAATTATAAAGTGGAGTACAATTAGATTAAGAGGATGAAGTCACGGAGAAAGAGAGAGAGGGCCCAATGAGAAGTGACCTCAATTGTATAGCATCTTAATTGGCCCGTTTAGCACTAATCCCATCATCAAGGAAACATTAGCACATGCATGCACTTGTACTAAAGGTCCCTTTTCATTATTTCTGTTATTTTATATATTTTTAAGTTTCTTCTAAATCTTCCTCCATAAAACTAAAGCAATGTTTCTGATAAATAATTATGCACAAGTTAAAAGATGGAGTATAAGCTAATATAATGTAAATTACAACTTAAATCTAATATTATCATAATTATTTCTTTTGATGATACAGTACTATACTTTTTAATGAAGTCCTTTAAATCTAATATTGTAGTTTCCAGTTAAAAATATATATATATTTTTGGATTATACTGAAAAAGTTTTTAATATAAATGTGTTTATCTACTAGTTTTACTAATTGCTTTTGCCTAATTTGCTTTTCCAAAATTGATCATTTGTTTTGCGTTTTGTGATTCGTGGTCGAGAAAAAGATCAAACTTAGAACAGAAGGCAAATAATATTATCAAGTTTGATTAAAAGTGAGAAAAGAAAGGTTGTATGGTTGAATATCTCTCTAATATGGCCCAATCTAATTGGTAAGAAGGGAGAGGGGGGGAGAGAAGACATAATCATATATAATCTTGATATATTAGTGTGGCCAAAAGCAAAATGATGTTTAACTTTTCTTTTGCTTTGCCACATTAACACCATTTTCTTCTCTTTCAAGTTTTAATCTAAACCTCGTGTAATTTTCATCAATTTGTGTTTCTAGGTGTTCGACGTGTCCGTTTTCTACTGCTTGAATTCTAACACATTATATTGTTTTCCGTAATTAGTTAGAGCTGTCTAATCAACCTCCATTAGAAGGTATAAAATCTAAATGTAGTCTAACCCTTTTTGTTCTTCTCTTTCCACTAGTCCACCGGCACTTCCTGTACTAAAGTGTCTTTTTAAAAAAAAATTGATTAAGTTAAGTTTTTATAATAAGTCTCATCAAACTAAAGAAGGACAGGTTTATTGGAATTCTCTCTTCAATATATTTATAAAAAGTCCTTTTGATGCAAACATGTTTGTGACGGTGCAGAGTTAGAGAGAGACTCGGTTCGGTTCACTACGCTGAACAGTAGTTTACGCCAAGTTTTTTAAAAAACAAGATCAAGATCGGTGAAAAAGGTCCTATAATTAATTTTAGTATAGTTAAAAATATGCTGGTCGTGTTACCGTGTACAGAAACATCTCTTTATATTTTGCTAAATAAGCGCGCGCCTACGAGAAATGAACATCTCCAACTCTGGTTTTCTAGCTCTACTACTCCTCCCGAGACCTAACCCTAACCGGCGATTCCCTTAGATCTTTCTGTCAAAGACAATCATGTTTTGAGCTACTATATCATGCACTGATTGTTATATATGTAACTAATATTACGTAAAATAAATTACATACAGTATAATGTTGCTCAAACACGAGTGCTTATTAGTCTTATATACACCTAACCTTCAAACACATATTCATACCAAACAAACAAAACCTCTTCCAGCACATATGTTACCAAAGTTAATGAATTGAAATTCTGTATTTTCAAATTTGGTTTCGGTATATCAGCTTCACGATTTGGTCAACAGTCCCGCGCGTACAAAAAAATGACGCAATAAAGCTGTTTGACAAAATGGGTTGAGAAGCCCGTCACGCTTGTTTAACCAGCCAGATCCATAAGATTATCTTATTAAGATATATAGTGAACCTCCTCACGCTACATTAACCTTTTTGAAAGCGATTTAAGTTCATGCGACAACTACTAGACCAAAAAAGAAAAACATTATAAATTCACAGACACATACTGTATATTATATTACCCACAGTTGGCTCTGTATCTTAAAACTAATAGTATAAACAAAAACATTTTAAATTAAAAAGGAATTATAGAGACAGACAGCAGAATCACCAAAAAAAAAAACTAAGAACACAAATTAATTTTTATTAAGTTTTGGCTTTTAGAATTGAATTGTTTGAATGCTACAGATAAAACAATACATCAGTCCTTACGTTTGTTGTATTTATGTCACGAAGACGACCCACAAAACTGATCAGAAGACGCCTGTTTTCTCTTAATTGGTTTCAAGTTACTACTATTGTTGTTATTCGTCCTTGTTTGATCTTTAGAACCCGGTAAGTCTCTAGCCGAACCATTCTCGCTCTTATTCATCTCCATCGTTGAAGAACCGGCAAAGAAACCACCACCAGAGACACGTGGAATTGCCATTGCCACTGGTTGTTGCATCCCCGAGACCTGGAACTGTGGTCCGTGGTTAACCGAGGAACCACCACCACGGCTCAAATCAGGCAATCCCATTCCATAGGGCATTCCCATACCCATTGCCATCGCTGCTGCTGCTGCTGGGTAATGCCCCATACCCGGTGGGAACATAACCGGTGGCATGTAATAACCAGACGCCATTGACATGATCTGATGATGATTATGTTTAGATTATTAGGTTGCACGACTTTTTTATCGATATTATAGAGTAACTAATGAGAGGTGTTACCTGTACTTGAAGTTGGAGTGACTTGAGATACTCAATTGCTTCATCTAGCATCGATGCTTTGTCCACCTTTACCATCAGAAACAGTAATGTGTTCAAGTTAGAAATAACCATTGTAATTCGTTCGTATTGATGTTTGGCAATGCGGGAGAAAAAACATTACCTTGTTGCAGTTTGGAATGAGTTCTTGAAGGGCACGCATCTTCTCGTTAATCCTATCACGCCGTCTCTGAAAATTGAAGACAGTAAGCTACCAAATAGAGCAATCTTTTGTGAGTTTGAGAATGGACAAAAACCCTTTGGGGACTTCACACACTCACCCTTTCAGAGAGATTATGCACTTCAGCCGAGCGGCTCCTCTTTGAACCCAAACCTGTTCGAGATGGTGCTGCTCCCTTTCTTCCATCTCCTGATTCTTCTTCAGCATCCTGCTCAACAATATTGAAAAGCAAAAACTGAAGAAAACAGCAAAGATACGAGATTGTAATGTGGATCAAATAATGTATATGAGTTTATCTCACTTCACTATGACAGTCATTGTCTTGAACATCTGAATGCTTTCTCTTCAAAGAAAGTGAAGGACTTTCGGACGGGCCATCGAGACTATTACCCGAACCAACAGAAGAACATACAACGGCCTTTTCACTCTCTTGGTCTCTTCTACATGAGTCCTCTGAAATAAGGCAAGCCTTTTGGTTATTCATAGGCGTCGCAGAAGCAACAGACTCATTAAAAACCTTATCTTCAGTGTCTTTCGCTCCAAGAACTCTGGTCTGAAACACATTTGGGGGGCTTTGAGGACTCTTCTCTTTAGTGCCATGAGAATTATTATTAGTCTTAGCCAAAGCTGCAGGGCGTAAGAAATGGGAAAAGTTGACCAAACTAGGCTTGTTATTAGGGATCAGTGGTTCTTGCGTCTGAGTCACCCGATCCGGATTGGTTTGTTGGCTAGGAGGATCTCTAGCTCTATCACTTCCATACAGAGAATGCGATTGGAAACCGTTATACTGTGATGAAGAAGCAGCGGGAGCTGAGTCGTTGCCATTGTTTCTTCTCTGAAACAAGGGGAAAACAGTTTGATTTACAGCCATATCGCTCTCTTGCTCGTTGACAGTAACAGGAGACACATCACGCAAAAAATCAGAGCAATATCCATCTAAGGATTGGTTATGATTCAACCATGGAACAAAGTCATCTTCTTGACTCAAACCGGTCATCAGTGATGGTACTGACATAGGGATCTCGTCCACCATGGTCGCCTTTGACCCATTTCCAATATCTCTAGCTCTCAAAGAGTTTGGTTGATGAACAGCTTGTGGTGGAGGAATGTTCCTCGATCTGTTTGACTGACTTTGAGTTGAAATCTGACCATTTTCCCACACCAGCTCCACAACTTCATCCATAGGTCTGTTTTCCAAGACAAGAATAAATAAGTAAACATGAAAGTAATGAACTTGAAACTAGAGAGCTTCTTTCTTCTTAAGATAGACAAATGAATGGGACTCACGGAGAAGAGTTGTTGTCTTGAGCAGATTCAAGCTTAGCTTGGGTGAGCCTAAAAAGCTCAAACAAAGGCATGGTATTTGCCGTTTACAGAGAGAGAATCTTGATCCTGAAAAGGGAAATCACAAACCTAACCAAATTAGGCCAAACAATACCTACTAGAAACAGCTATTGGTCAGTCTACAATTCCAAAATTAGAAAACTTCAATTCCCAAAATAGAAAAATTGTGATGAAAAAAAAAAAGAAATAGAAAAGAAATCAATGTCTCTATCAAATATGCAATAAACAAAACAGCAGAGAGAGATGCACTTAATTTTTAATACCAAAATTATGAGTCAAACCCCAATTGTTTAATCACACACTGAAGAAGAACGATTCAAAACAGAGTGTACGTACACTCATCGGAGCTTAATCAATCAATCATCTCTTAAAACAAAACAGATTATAAAAAAAAAAAAAAAAATCAAAACTTATCGTCTTGTGCCCTAAACCGTAACCAAAACCCAGAAACAAAAGATCAAAACTTTACTCTTCTTCTTCTGAGAATCAAAACAGAAACCTATTCTATAAATCAATCATGCGTCGCTGACCTGAGAGAAGGGGTCGTACTTAGCCGGCTTAAGAGAGAGAGAGAGAGGTCCTCGAAGAGTTAAAGTGGCATCAATCCAAATGCAAAGGAGGAGGAATCGAGAAGAGCAGAGGAGAAGAAGACGGCGAATGGGAGTGAGTGAGAGTAATCTTGAGAAAGTAGTAGGCGGGCAGAGAGAGAATAGTGTGAGAGATGGAGACAACTCGACGCACAAGACGGTGAGAGAGAGAGAGAGAGAGAGAGAGAGAGGGGACCAAATCAAAATCTCGTTCGCACGCACACTGTGCACAACTGAGAGTAGAGGATTTGATATTTTTATCTCTCTCACACAGTCTCTGAGACGTTTCCCCTCGAACATTCAACTTTTTAGCGTCCCCCGAATCATTAGCCCCCGTCCTCCTCTATAAATTATGACCAACATAAATATGTAATTTTGTATTAATATTACATATACATATCTTTAAGAAAAGCCAACTATAATTCTTTTTTTTTTTTGTTAAAAAGGAAAAGCTAAATATAATCATCTCACTAGATCTTTGTGATTTACACAAGTAGTATAGTACTACTGATTACTTTTGTTTGCTTGGTTGTCAACATCGAGACTAGGTCTATCGTTCAAAAATAGCTGTATACTACTACTACTACTATACTAGTGGATTTTAAGGCTATTAGTAGAAATAAATAAATGTTTTATTTTGATGTACTATATGAGAATTACGGTATCATACAATCCTTAAATTTAACATTGTAACTGCTTTTACAAGATAGTGTTTTTAATAAACGAGAGAAAGTTAAAGCTAAATGGACCTAGAGAAGAGAGTTGGGGCATGGTTATTAAATTTCTTATTGAAACCTCTCCCCACCGACCCCCTGTACACTTGGGCTGTCTCTGTTACATGACACAGGTCCTTTGCATTATTACAATTAACTTCATGGTGTGTCTATTAATAGTTAAATACATAAATATGAAAAAATAAAAATAATGGTGGTATATTATAGAATATGTTATCGCCTTATCTTTTAAGTGTCATGGGCCTGTGATACACACTAAAAGTCGTGTTGATGTGTTATCATAAAGGAACACTGCCAAAAAAGCATCACACTCCAAGTGGGGTTCAGCAACCCTTTGTCTCTCTTATCTATCTTAAATCATACTATAAGATTTGACTTCCTAATCATTACTTTTTTTATTTTTATTAAGTCTTTACTACTATATATTAATCATCCTTAAGTTTGGGACTCACTCAGCAAGTTCTTCTAATAACTGATGAAGAAAAACCAATCATTTGCTATTTTAATCATTGAGATTTCGTTTAATCATAGGACTTGTTATACTGATTCAGAACTCTTATTTTAGAGCATTTCTTTTAGAATCTATTTTCTTCCTTTCTTTACGTAAGTTATATATTGTTAAAACCACATCTATAACATCTATTTGTTTATAAACGTTAGCATCTTCTGGTTAATTTCTCGTTTAGGTTGATCACGTTTTTTTCATAATTTAAATGTCAGCTAATCCGCCATGCAAATTAGATTCTAAGATACGTAACTCAACCCGTAGTGCACTAAACTTTCTAGAAGCTTAATCCTAAAGCATGCCGTAAATTGTATTTTTTTAAATTCATATTTGTACTACATGTAGTTTATCTCTTTGTCCATCACTAGATTAAAAATAAAACAAAAATTGACATACGATTTATTTAGATAAGGAATTTATAATCCTTTGAATTTGAATATGCTCTTGAACACCGAATTTTTGAGAAACTTTCCAAGTACTGGATAATGTGAGTACCCATTTGGATTTGCATGGACCATTATTGATTTCATCACTGTAGTTTAATTATCTTCATCTCTCATTCAGCAAAGAATTATAAACAGCCGAATAAATAAATAAGTAAACACGAAACAAAAACATCGAAGTGCTTACTATATATGTGTAAGGCCAAAACTCAAATTAAATGACAAGACCCTGTCGCCTGTCCCAGCAAAAGTCTCTCAATCCGCCGTGGAATAGGCCAACAACACGTTTTTATGATCTCTTACTCTACAGTGTATTAACAATATAAAGATACGCAAAATCTTTTACCTCATTTTCATGAACAAACTTAGGAAAAAGAAACCCTCTTTTTTTTTTTTTTTTTTGGGACTGGCCCTTCCCCAATATAAAAGGTCAGATACATGTTATATATATCATCAAAAACGTCACTTTACGTCAAACACAAAAGCAAAAATGTTGGAAGACCTTTAGGTGATGAACATGATCAGTAAATTATTCTCCACGACGGTGATAGGTGACTCTATACACGTGGTAACTTCTGAGGGTACAAGACATATGACACGTGTGATATATGCTATTACAAAACTGGCATTATGCTATGAACACGATATAGCTAGGAGAGAATAATTATGCATTTGCCTTTAGTGCGAAGTGCCTTTTTCTTGTTTTGGTTGATCTGGTGCAAAATACTGACCAGAAACAATATTTGAACAAGAATCAGTATGTGTAAAATGTATGTACGTATGTTATGCAATATGCAATGAACTTCTACACGTTGACACTCTTTGCCGTGTCCCTATCCTCATAACCAAACACGTCCCCACCTATTGGATAGTCCAAAAACACTAAACAATCTCAACTATAAAACCAAACCCAGTTAGATTATTGTGATTTAAAATTGAATCGGAAACAAACCAAAATCGACATATTTATACCTCTACTTAATATATGGATTTTTTTTTTTTTGATATATGGATTTTATTATATACGTTTTGGTATTCTTAAAAGCTTTTAATTTCCTTACGTTATATATTGGTTGTAAGTTTTGTAACTAGTCCAAAAAAGAGAAGCAAAGCACTTAACTCGTCGTATATATGTCAAATGTGTTATCGAATAGGGCCAACTGACCAAGTCGCCAACGACGCCAAGAGATTCTAGTTTCAGTCTCTACACCAAGTCTTGTGAACAAAAAACTATTTCCTAATTTGTTTCTCTCTTAAAAAAAAAAACAAATCAAATGTTGTACACCAACTTTAAACTCATCCGAATTTAACTAAAAATCTTAATTTGATTAACTGACCGGATTACACAAATCGAAATAATAAGCCCAAGAGAGACATACAAATATACAATCATTCGGCCCAACTAGTCGAGGATGTTTACGACATCGTTTTTAACGAAACGTCCACGTGGATTTGTTTCTTCCTCGCGATTGAAAAAGGGCGTAAACCCTAATTTCCCAAAATCGCACCCCAGACCACACACAGTCAGAGAAACACAAGTATGAATCTTCCATCATCAACACAAACAACAACGACGGCGACGTCAACCTCGCCGTCTTCCGATGCATCGGAAACCAATTTAACAGAAAGATGCGACGATTGCGGAAGCCGAGACTCCTGGGTGATACACACAGTGCGTCTCCGCGGCACTCTCCGCTACTTCTGCACACATTGCCTCCTCCGCAACCATCCGACGTCGTTTTGCCCCATCTGCTTCGGCTTCTACGATTCATCCCCGCCGCACACTTTCCGCCGCGTCGCTTGCTCCAATTCCAAGTGCCACTCCTTGACTCACATCCACTGCGCCGACGAAACCAAACCCGCTTCTTCCTACCTCTGTCCTCCTTGCCGGAACCCTAATTCATTCTCCTTCTTCCGCCTTATCGTCGACGAAAACGGCTCTCGCTCAATCGACAAATCTCTCTCCGAAGCCTTCTTATGCGCCGCCAAGATCGCNATCAGAAACCTATTTAACAGAAAGATGCGACGATTGCGGAAGCCGAGACTCCTGGGTGATACACACAGTGCGTCTCCGTGGCACTCTCCGCTTCTTCTGCACACATTGCCTCCTCCGCAACCATCCGACGTCGTTTTGCCCCATCTGCTTCGCCTTCTACGATTCATCTCCGCCGCACACTTCCCGCCGCGTCGCTTGCTCCAATTCCAAGTGCCACTCCTTGACTCACATCCACTGCGCCGACGAAGCCAAACCCGCTTCTTCCTACCTCTGTCCTCCTTGCCGGAACCCTAATTCATTCTCCTTCTTCCGCCTTATCGTCGACGAAAACGGCTCTCGCTCAATCGACAAATCTCTCTCCGAAGCCTTCTTATGCGCCGCCAAGATCGCTGCTTCTTCAATGAACAAGGCTGTTATCGCAGCCAAGTGTGATGCTGACCGGAGAGGAAAAGAAGCTGCTTTGGCGAGGAAGAGAGCACGAGAGGCTCTTGAGCATGTTGTGACGCTCGACGCCAAGGAGAAGGCAAGATCGGTTGTTCCGAAGCTTAAAGAATCTTCCGTTGATCGAGTCATAGATCCTCAGAAACCAAAACAGAGTCCTGCATCTAATAATGGTACTACTGTGAAAGAAACAGAGAGCTCTGCTGCTACTACCACCAAGAACAATGGAGGAGGAGGCACAGAGAAACAGAATCCTTCAACGCAATTAGCTATAGTTAAGCAAGAAGATGATGCTTCTAGATGAAATCCGATGTTTCTTACAAGCAAAGCTGATTCCTGATTCGGTCTCAAATGTAGATTGTTGTAAGTTTATCTCACTATTTTGGTTTTGCTCATGTTATATCTCGATCGTTTACTTACAAAATGTGTAGGAATCTTTGGAACTAAATGAAATTGTTGATTTGTCATAATTTCGTTCTTCCTCGTTTATGTTTTGTAACATACTCTGGGTGATGGGATTAGTTGCAAATTTCTAGTCCATATTGTTGTGATTTGATTCACTGATTCTTGATAGAGATTGAAAGTGACATTTTCCTTCCTTTTTTATTTATGAAATGCGTAGTTCATAAAAATACAATTACCAAGGGAATTAAGATATGAGTCTGATCACACAAGACATTTCTCTTTGAGACTAAGAACAGTGTCTCTAATGGTGACCTCTGTAGGAGTTAACTCGATTCCCAAACTCTTCACTTTCTCAACACTTAGCTTGTAAATCACTGGAATTATCTCACTTGCGTCATTCCTTTAATCAAAAATCAAAATTAGTTTTTTTTTTTTATATTAAGTATTTCAGAATCTATCTGATTGTATACCGAAGATGAAAAGGATAATGAATGAACTTACTTGTCAACGAGATTCAAGTCGGGATAGAATTCGTGCAAAACCTTCTCAATGTCATTAATCGTCACAATCGGACCATCAATGATATATCTACCATTGGCTGAAGGAGTCTCGTACGCTTTGACATGAGCGAGTGCAACATCTCTCACGTCCACCAACCTACTGTTCTTATTAACGGAATCATTCTTATCTTCGATAAGACCCGCGATCAAACTAACTGAGAAATTAAGCGTTGGCTGCAAAAGTGGTCCGAGCACAAGTCCTGGATTTATTACGACCAAGTCAATCCCTTTTTCTTTTGCTAACCGCCATGCTTCAACCTCGGCCAAAGTCTTTGAGACTGCATACCAAAGCTGGGAGAAGAAAAACAAAAATGAAAAATTAAGAAAGGGTGAAAGTTTTAATGAACTCGATCAATGCTGTGTCGAGAACCTTTTTATCAGCGCAAATACTTGGATCCGAGAAGCAACTCTCGTCTATTGAGTCGTTTGGTCCCAAGGAAGGCACAGGAAACAGAACTGAGGCCATGGATGATGTTAGGATGACCCTTTTGACAGATGCCACTTTAGTGCAAGTTCCAAGGACGTTAAGTGTACCCTTTACGGCCGGGTCAATCAGCTCAATCTGCAAAAACCCTCGGAAACTCAAGCTCGTAAGTTAATGTATGAATCTTTATTACAATGTGGTATTGTCTTGTTCAAAACAAGGTGATAGATATATATAATCGTGAACAAACCTGATGATCAGTTACAGTTAATGAAACTGGAGAAGCAGTGTGGAAGACAGCGTCACATCCTTCAATTGCTTGCTCGAAAGAACCTTCGGCCAAAAGATCTGCTTTGAACAGTTTGAGTCTTTCTTTTGCACCGTCTAGTGCAAGAAGATGTTCTGTTTTCTTTGCATCCCCTAGACAACAAAAAAAACACGCATTATTTGTCAAATTGGAAAACCAAATATTTTGGACAAGATTTAATCTCGATCGGATCCCATATATTTTGTCTAGTCTTACAAAACTCAAGAGTATCCTCTCTTTCTTTTTATCACGATTTAATTTTTCTATATAACCAAGAAAAAAAAAAAAAAACCCGATGTATACAACAATGAAAAAGGAGGAGAGAAGAAGGAACAAACGTGGGTCTCGAACGGTGGCCCTAACGGTGTAGCCACGGTGGAGCAAAAGCTTCACAATCCAAGACGCTATGTAACCGGAAGCTCCCGTAACGCAAACCATTTTTCCTCCGTCGGCCATCTCTCTCTAATTGGTTTCTGTATCAGTTATGAATTTGAGCAACAACTACTATCACTTTATAAAATTTATATGCACACTTGCCTTNTTTTTTTTTTTTTTTTTTGAGTCCACGTGATAAAAAACATCTTAAGTTGATTGTCTAATTACACTATAAGATTTATTACTCCATTTGGCATCTCATACTTTGACATATGCCACTTTCTGGCAATCTTTATATAGTTATATATAAAATATAATTAATTTTTGAGATTCTTTTACTTTTTAGTTACAATTTAAAAATTAAATAAAACCATTTATTAAAAATCTAAAACCAATAAATTCAGAATTTGTAATTACTAATAATCCATCAAACGTATAATTATGTTTAAGAAAATAAAAGTAAGACTCAAAATTACACAACTGTTTGGTACTTATTAGAAAAATTGGGATTTAGTACTTTAAAAACAATTATAAGAGAAGTATACTCAATATTTTTTTTCTCTCAGTTTCACTATTTTAAAATTGATAAAATTCTTTACAACAACGAGTAATGGGATAAAATATAAATGAACTTTTTAATTTATTTTTAAAAATAGTTAATTTTATTCTATTATTTGAGTTTTGTTAGTAAAATAAAGTGACAGGTAAAATGGGGAAGAGTTTTCGGAAAAGCCATTAAAAAACACGCGGATCTTATTGCATGGTTTGCGTTGATTCTTTTTGTTTTTGTTTTGTTTTGATCCAACATGCCAACATGAGATCCTTTCTCCTAAGAAACGACAAATAATTATGATGGTCCACACCATTGGAGAAATATATTTAAAATATGAAACAGAAAGAAAAATAATAATTAATTAACGTGGTAGTAAAACACTTATATCTTAAATTTTATTTAAAATTTTGAAAAAACTTCATATTTTTTTTAAAAATTTTGTTGACAGCAAATTAATACAACTTTCATAAGTAAACGGATGGTTCCAAAATCTCAAGAATCCAAACAATCAAGCCCGAGTAAATAAATATATATATATAAAACAGCAAAGTTGTATTGAACCGAACCAAATGGTATACTAACTATGCTGCATAACAGCGATGTTAGTTAAAGACTTTAAAGTTTATGGAAAAATTATTTAATTTCTATTGTATTTTTTTTTGGTAGGGATAATTTATATTGTATTTGTTTTCAATAACAAGTAAGACTGATAATTTAATTATGAAACGTATAGATCTGTGATTAAAAAGTAGGTAAACAAGTCTCTTAGGCTTGTTTCTGTAGGAATGAGCTCATTTATTCCCAAATTTTTCACTTTCTCCAAACACGTTTTGTAAGTCACAGAATTCAACTCCTTAATGTCTTCATTCCTAATAATAAATCAAAACAAAATTTTTTTTTTCTGTTAGGGNTATATAATTTATAGGGATTTATATTGTATTTGTTTTCAATAACAAGTAAGACTGATAATTTAATTATGAAACGTATATATCTGTGATTAAAAAGTAGGAAATCAATAAAGAAGATCACACAAGACATTTCTCCTCGAGACTAAGAACAGTGTCTCTTAGGCTTGTTTCTGTAGGAATGAGCTCATTTATTCCCAAATTTTTCACTTTCTCCAAACACGTTTTGTAAGTCACAGAATTCAACTCCTTAATGTCTGCATTCCTAATATAATAAATCAAAACAATTTTTTTCTGTTAGGGTTGTAGAAATCAAAACATGATAAAAGACTTGTAAATAAATGATCAAAGATAAGAAAATCACCTATCAGCAATGCACAAATCAGGTAAGAATTCGCGCAAAACGTTTTGAATGTCGTTCATGGCCACAACCGGACCATCAATGATATATCTGCCATTGGCTGAAGGAGTCTCGAGTGCCTTGACATGAGCTAGAGCAACATCTCTCACGTCCACGAACCTATGATGGCTAGTATTTAAAGGATTCTTACCTTTCATAAGTTCCGCAATCACAGCTACCGAGAAGTTAAGAGATGAATGCAAGACTGGTCCAATCACAAGTCCTGGATTTATAACGATCAAGTCCATCTCATTGGCCTTAGCAAATCGCCATGCTGCATCTTCGGCCAAAGTCTTCGAAAGTACATACCATTGCTGGCAAGGACAAAAATAGAAAGGGTGAGAAATAATGCGAGTTCTCATAATGAAACTCATTGATGTGACAAACACACAGTCCAAAAGACCTTTTTCTCCTCAGCAAAACATGGATCGGTGAAAAAGGTTTCGTCTACTACGTCGTTTGGTCCCAACTTGGTCTCAGGAGCAAGAACTGCAGCCATAGATGATGTTAAAATGACCCTCTTGACAGAAGACACTTTAGTGCAAGTTCTTAGGACGTTAATAGTACCCTTGACCGCTGGATCAATCAGCTCAATCTGAAAAATCGAGAGTAAACTATTAAGTTTCATGAGTATCTATTATTTTAGGATTCTCTAACTTACTAAGCAAGCAAAGTTGATATTAGTGACGAACCTGAGGATCAGAGCTGACAGTGAGTGTAACCGGTGAAGCAGTGTGGAAGACACTATCGCATCCATCGATTGCTTGCTGGAATGAGCCTTCTTCTAAGAGATCTGCTTTGAATAATTTGAGTCTATCTTTTGTGCCGTCAAGTGCAAGAAGGTGTTCTGTTTTCTTTCTGTCGTCTGGCGAAAAACACATATGTGTTAAATTGATAAAGATAGATGATTCTTTAGTTTGATTTGGTAACGTTTTACTTGTTTCTGACAACTCTTAATCGTATTCGTACCGACAAAATAATTAATATCTCTTGGATTTTGCTTTAAGAGAATATTAGGTTTTGGTAATTTGTACTTGTATCTTTAAAAAGCATCTAAATGAATTTGATGGTTCAAGAGAAAAAGGTCTATATAAAAATAAGGAGAGCACAAGAAAGAAAGAAACAGAGGAGAAGGGGAACATACTAGGGTCTCGAACGGTGGCCTTGACGGTGTAGCCACGGAGGAGCAAAAGCTTGACAATCCAAGACGCTATGTAACCGGAAGCTCCGGTGACGCAGGCAACCTTGCCTCCGCCGTCCATCTCTCTTCACTTAATCTGATTAGTAGAATTAGTGTGGTTGGTAGGCTTCATTGTTAAAATGATTAACAAATTCCTTATATATAGTTAGTTGATTGCGTACCATTTTTAGTTTGACACGCAGACTTATCTCTTTGAAGACGACGTGTAACGGACACCACAATATCATAATGTCCACTATTATTATATTTTTGTAGTAATGTCCATTAATTCTGCCTAGCGACATTTTTGGTCTTATTTATTTCGTTTTTTCTGAGTCACAGACACTTTTTATTTCTGTTCTTATGAAGAAGAATCACACACGATACTAAAGAGAAACTATGGAAGACAATCTCAAAATCTATAATAGAAATTTTTAAAAATTAATATCCAAATTAGTTAGAAAATAAATAAATAATATAAAAAATGTTACCAAAAAACATTAGTTTCACAGAAAATAAAAAATAGAACTCATAACCAAATTTATAGCCTTGTTAAACTGAAAGTAAACAAATGATTTGTTAAAAGGTTATCAAAGATTGCTGCACTTGATTAAATTTTACATTTTATTCAAAAAAAAAAAAAAAAAACTGAAAGGATTAAGTGTTTATTAAAAGTGAACGAAACACCTAAAATATTTATATGGTCAACACGAATTTTTTCACTTTGAAACTTTGGAAAACGAAAGAATTGGACAACCATTAATTGGTTTAAGCGTTGTCTTGTCCCTTTAGTGGTATTTATGAGCATCTAAAGATAAGGGTTGATTACGTGGTTCAAGTCTTGATCATCGAGTGGGATAACCTTTGGGTTAGGTAAGTTATGGATTCATAATTAAGGTCATACGACTCGTATTCCTAATTTCATCAAGTGACTCGGCGCATCACCTCGCGTTTGGAAAGCACGAGCACAAAGAAGTCTTATTAATCAAAAATTTCGGACATATATATGGAATATCGGACCCAAAGAACCGGTTCAAGGAAACATAAAACAAAGCAAATATTTTCACAACTGCACTGCACTGCACTGCACTGCACGTAGGCTACATGTGACGTTCAGTAACGTGTTTGAGCTAAGTTACACTTATCGACATATAATGTATCTAAATCTTAATTAGTGGCCAGTATAGCCTAAGCAGTAAGCAATATATCATATAATATTTTTATAAAATGCTTAAATTTTAAAAGTTTCCACAAATTAACTTTTACAATACTAGCAAATTAACAAAACAGAGTAATTATAAATATACGAACAAAATCATAAAAGAGATTTGTCTTTGAGGCTAACAATAGTGTCGTTAAGGCTTGACTTCATAGGAGTGAACTCAATTCCCAAATTCTTCACTTTCTCCACACACACTTTGTAAAACGTTACATTCACCTCGCTTTCTCCATTCCTAAAACAAAACAAAAATTAGTTTCTGGACACTTTTGATTAAACTATTTATGGACTTTATGATAAGTAAAGAGAACTTACGTATCAGCAATAGACAGATCTGGAAATAACTCACGCAAAACCTCTTTAATGTCGTCGACACTCATATTTGGACCATCGATGACGTATCTGCCATTGGCTGAAGGAGTCTCCAAGGCTTTGATATGAGCTAAGGCAACATCTCTCACGTCCACGAACCTGTAGTATTTACTATTGAAAGGGTTGTTACCATTTATGAAATGCACAATTAGCTCCACCGAAAAATTAAGAGTTGGTTGCAAGAGTGGTCCGAATATAAATCCTGGATTCAGCACGACCATATCGATTCCGTTGTCTTTGGTAAATTGCCACGCTGCATTCTCTGCCAAAGTCTTGGCGAGTACATACCAATTCTGAAGAGTAAAAAAAAAGAGTAAGAAAGAATTCGAACCCCACAAAAAAATTGATATGTTCACAACAAAATCTTAAGGACCTCTGTCTCCCTGCATAGACTTGGATCAGAGAAGAAAGTCTCGTCCACCACGTCGCATGGCCCAATAGGAGGTTGAGGACGAAGAACCGCAGCCATGGAAGATGTTAGAATGACCCTTTTGACAGATGCAGTCTTTTTGCATGTATTAAGGACGTTCATAGTACCCTTCAAGGCTGGATCAATCAGTTCAGTCTGATTTTAAATAACAAAAAAAAATTAGTAAGTTTGTAATCTTAATTAGGCGGCCTTTACAGCAATAGAACTGACTTGGCTAAATCATGAATTATATTGCAATTCCCACAACAAAGATGAAAATAGTTGACAAACCTGAGGATCTGTGACGGTGAATAGAACCGGAGAAGCGGTGTGGAAGACAGCATCACAACCTTGGATAGCTTGTTCGAAAGAACCTTCGGCCAAAAGATCTGCTTTGAACAGTTTGAGTCTTTCTTTTGCACCGTCTAATGCAAGAAGATGTTCTGTTTTCTTCGTGTCCTCTAAAGAAAAAAAATCAACATATACGAGGTCAAAAGGCACTTCAAAATAATTCATTAATTTGATACATATTTTGGTCTTTTAGGTTAAGAAGACACAGAGCCGGGAAAAAGGAGAAAATTGGTTTAAGTCGGTCAGATGTTTTCAGTTAGTTACATCCAGATTTGGTTTTGATGGGCTGATCTAATTAATATCCTCCCTACAAATTGTACTCCTAAATCTTGGAATTGTTTCAAGGACAGAAGATATTTGGGCAGAAAGATACATATTATTTTGCGAAGAAACTAAAAAAAAAAGGAAGAGAGAGAGAATTGTGAAACAAACTTGGGTCTCGAACGGTGGCCTTGACGGTGTAGCCACGGAGTAGCAAAAGCTTCACAATCCAAGATGCTATGTAACCGGAAGCTCCGGTGACGCAAACCAGTTTTCCTCCGTCGGCCATCTCTCTCTCTCTTCCTGTTTTTAGATGGAAGAATCTTTCTCTTCTTAAGTTCTCTGAGACTCTGACACAACATGGGAGGGTGCATTACAGTAAGGGTTAAATGCTCATGTGGAGATATTAAAGTCATGAGGGCTCACAAAATACGTACACGTATCTTTTTTCTTCTTCTCTTTTTTTAAACATCAAAAGTTACCTATGTTTTTCGCCTTTGAACGGTCCGCTTTACCGTTCCGCGTAAGTTACATGAACTTGTTTACTATTCCATAATACATGGACGTATATATTTGACTAATCAAAGTTTTATATACACTTCAACTTTATGTTGTTTTTCTTCTACCAAACAGTATATATTTATACTTTCCATTAAATATATGTTAAAGTAAATTTTGACAGGCTTAAAGTACATGCTCTAAAGCTATATATGATTAGGATCATATAAGAAGACATTTCTCTTTAAGGCTAACAATAGTGTCTCTGATGGTTTCTTCTATAGGAGTGAACTCAACTCCCAAACTCTTCACTTTCTCCACACATACTTTATATGCCATTTCATTCATCTCACTCTTTTCATTCCTACGTATAGTAGAATTCCATCAATAAAGTTTTGTTCGGTATATATATGGATTCAGCATGAGCATAAATAAAGATGAAGGGGATAAAATAACTCACTTATCAACACGACACAAATCAGGATATAACTCATGCAGAAGCTATTTAATATCTTTCATTGTTGTATTCGGATCAACAATGATATATCTGCCACTAGCAGAAGCAACCTCGAACGCTTTGATATGAGCAAGCGAAACATCCCTCACGTCCACAAACCTATAGTATAAAAACTATTGGGAGGGTTTTTACCGTTTAACAGATCCACAACCACTTTTATATAGAAATTAAGAGTTGGCTGCAAAAGTGGTCCGAGCACGTTTCCTAGATTCATCACAATCAAGTCAATCCCATTTTCTTTGGAAAACTGCCAAAGTCTTCGAACATGCATACCAATGCTAGAGAGTTAAAAAAATAATAATAATAATAATAATTAAGTAAGAAAGAATGTGAATATTCATGAACTTATTTGCACAGGAAATTCTAAAGACCTTCATCTCCACACAAAAATTTGGATCCGAAAGAAGAAGGTTTCGTCCACCACGTCGTTTGGTCCGAAGGGAGGATTACAACCAAACCAAGAACAGCGACTTGTGGCTTCGGTTATGACGGTAAGGAGCAACAATTACCTTCAATTTTATACAAATTTATCCCCTATATAATAAAACGGAATTAATGATCTGTGGACTATACGAAAACACTTTAATTTAATCTCATTTGCCCTTTCATACTTTGACATATATATATATATATATATTTAAAATATTCTTAGGACATTTCTCTAATTAGTTTAATAGATTTTTTTTACCTTTGCAATCTCAGAAAAGTAGAAAACATATCGAGCAAAACTGGTAAGTGGTAATGAATATATTTAGTTTATAAAACCAATTTTATATAATAAGATATTTAATTTTGTTAACAGTTTTTTTTATATAGTATATTTTTAAAATAAAACATTATAAATTTACTTTTGTATTTTCAAACCCATAATAAGGCCATAACCACAAATATGCGGCCCATATGATAGAAAACACTGTACCACGTGGCTTTTCCTATAATTTGAACCAATAGATTTTGCCGCGCATCAGTCAAACCTAGCAAGTTAGCTAAATGCGCTTGAAGCGTAAGTTAGCAAAAAATTCGTTACTTAAAACGACACAACTTCCAAAGCACTAGGCTCGGTTACGCCGAAGCAAAAACATTTTAGACACTTGCCTTAAATGATCTCTCATCCGAACCAAACAGGTTCGGACCCTAACCTCTAGGTTTATTTACACTGTCACTTTCCTCCTGTGGGAGAGAAATCACGAACTCTTCAAACAAATCTGCAAATTTGATTCCTACTTCTTCCTACCAAACCCCAAAAAACCTAATTTTCCCAGCCGTTCGATGGAGACTGGTGGGTCGCAAGAAAGTTTGGATTTTTAGGGTTTTGAATGATTCAAAAATATCTGTAAGAGTTTCAATTTTTTTTTAAAAGGTCACGTTTTTTTTTTTTGGTTGTATACCGTAAAGTATTCGTCTTTATCAAAGCTTGTTTATTTATTGATGTGAAAGGGACGATACAAGTTTCTTTGTCTCTCTTGTGTACCTCGATAGAGTTGTTAATGGCTGTTATTTATAAGGAATTGATTGTTACGACAAGAAATTAGGGGGATTTAAATTCTTGTGGACAGATTTGATTTCACATTCTTAATTAATCTGAGATTGGAACATTTATGTGTTTCATTCGTTTATGTAGGTCACGTGAAGAACATGAATAGCTTCCTTTAACGTTTTTGAAATTTGGGGCTTTCTGTAGAATTTATTCGTCTGGATTGAAGAACAGAACAGTGGTCTTCAATTTTCAGAAAATGCCAACTTCGGTAAGTGTAAGAGAGGATGATCCTCTGTTGAAGGATTTGAGTGAGAAGAAGCAGAGTTTTAGGAGGAATGTGGTGTCTTTGGCCACTGAGTTGAAAGAAGCGAGGACTCGTCTCGTAGAACAGGAGCGTTCGTGTTCAAAAGAAGCCATGTCTAGGAAGGTAAGCAAGCTCTCAAAAGATATTATCAGCTATCACTTTACTTTTGTGATTTTAGTTTTTGGTTTGGATGTTGAGACTTTTGGTGAGCTGTTTGTCTATATGAGCAGGAAGCAGAAACAAGAGTTAAGAGAATGGAAGATGAAATGCTTAAACTTGGCAAGGAACTAAACAAGAAAGTTGAGCAGATTCGTGCATCGGATGTTGCTACTGAGAAGGTTAGGATTATTTTCTTAACATTTCTTGACTGTCCAGTTTATGCATAGATCTGCTTTAGCATCGACTGCAAGGATTGTTTCTCATCGGCCTTCTTATGTCTGTCTCTTCAAAGTTTGTTGGTCCATCATGTCTCTTGAACCTGAATCGGGTCTTAGTCTGCCAAAGTTCTACAGATCTTTACCGATGTAACTTATCAATTTTTATGTTTTCTTTTTGTGCAGTATGTGAAGGAATTGGGTGACATCAAGTCACAGCTTGCAGCAACACATGCAACTGCTGAGGCAAGTGCTTTGTCAGCTGAATCAGCTCAGTCTCAGTGTAGAGTGCTTTCAAAACAATTGCATGAGAGGACCGGTTCCTTAAAAGACCATGAGGACCAAGTAACTAGACTTGGTGAGCAGCTAGATAATCTACAAAAGGAGCTACAAGCTAGAGAAATTTCACAGAAGCAGCTAAGAGATGAGCTTTTCAAAGTTGAAGGTGACATTATGCGGGCTGTATCAGTGGTCAAGAAAAAGGAGAATTTTGAGGTGCGGAAATCGCTAGATGAGGATTCTCCAAAGAACTTTGAAAGAATCAACAAACTTTTGACGGCCAAAGATGATGAAATTGCAAGACTCAGAGATGAACTGAAGATTATATCGGCTCACTGGAGGTTTAAGACCAAGGAATTAGAAGATCAGGTAGCAAGGCATGCTTTAGGTTCTCTTATTTCTATGAGCTTTTTTTTGGTTTTATGTAGTAAATCTTGTGTTCTTCTGGAGCAGGTGGAGAATCAAAGGAGAATTGATCAGGAGCTTAAAAAGAAGGTGCTGAAGTTAGAATTTTGCCTCCGCGAAACACGCATCCAAACTCGAAAACTTCAAAAGGTAAATTCACTTGCTTTTACTTGGGATAAGTAATTTCTTGAATACAGTACTAATTGAGCTGTGTTTCTGCGGGATGGTAGATGGGAGAGCGAAATGATGTGGCAATAAAAGAACTCAAGGAGCAATTGGCTGCGAAAAAACAGCATGAAGCTGATCTCGTTAGCAACCAAAACTTGTGGGACAAATCAGGTTTCAAGATTGTTGTCTCCATGTCGATGCTGATATTAGTTGCCTTTTCTAGGCGTTGAATGAGCTATGAAATAACTTCAAATCGTATTAAAGTAGCTAGACAGTATCCTAGTGTATGAAGGATTTAAGATTACACCTCTTTGTTACAACGTCTGAGTTTCCGCTTTGGTCCTACTGAGATAATATTTGAAAAGAAACAACTGGGGTTTGCTGTACAAAACCGAAACCTTAGCAAGCCTCTTGCATCAAAGAAATTAATAATGTTTTACATTCCTAGATTCTTCTTATGAAGATACTCTAAAAGAGCTTGTACTTGTGTCACAAAACTATTGTGACTCCTACATATTCTACTTCTAATGAAATAGCACTGCATGAAGAATAATCAATGTTGCCACTATAGCATGACCAAAGTGAATCTTCAAGCGTGTAGAGTCTGATGATGTTGGATTGTTCCCATTTGGTGAACCATCAAAACCGTAAACCCCTGAACCTCCTGAGGATGGATTGTTTAGAGTATTTGATGTAGGATTCGCTGGGTTAAAGATTTGTGGTGGAGTTCCAACCCTTCATAGAAATATAGAGATGTACACTTTCAGTTAGAAAAATCTGAAGAGGCTTTAAGACTACTCAACAAGACTTCAAAAGAATGCCCTTTTACCCGATTATCCCGCCTCCTGATGGTATTATAGGTGTTGATGTGACAGGAGGTTGGTTCACTGTTTGTGTTGATGGAGTTGGCGTTGGCGTTGTTGTTCCTGCTGTCGTTGGTGTTGATGAACCTGTCTGGTAAATGCAAGAACCAGTGCCTGTTACAGAACAACAATCCAAAACAAAGTCAATGAAAGTACTGAAAACAAGAAAGTAATAGAGAAACAGAGTATCCTCTGTTTTTTTTTTCACACTCACTTGGGTTGGCGCTAACTAGTGAGGCTGCACCGCCAAAATCGCAGCTTTGTGGAGAAGGGTTCTTCTGGTAATAGCTGTTGAAGGCAAATGAGGCATGGCTCTGAAGACTGATAGGTGAATAACAGTTACCTCCTTGCTGTATCTGAGAGCAATCTGCGATCCCGCAGGCATAGTCAAGAGCCTGTTGGAGTGAGGTCTGAGAGGCTCCAGGCTTTGCCACGCACCAGCTTTGACCTGAAGCCGATGGAGAGTTTGAGACAACAGGCGGTGCAAATACAGGAACTGGAACTGGAACCGTCCCTGAGGGTTGTGTTGGAGGATACTGAGTCGCAGGGTTGGTCACAGGTGGGGTGAGTGTAGGAGGAGGAATGGTTGTGACTAGAGGAGTAATAGGAACTGTTGTGGTTGGATTTGTCGGCGTTATGGTCTCCGGAGGAAATGTAGTCGGCGGTGTAGTTGTGGGTTTGTAGGAAAGACCGTTGTGGGGTTTGTAGGAAAGACCGTTGGTGGGGTTAAGACATCATGATTTGCAGTTCTTGAGGAACAGAGTGAAAGAAGAGAAAGAAACAAGAAAGTGAAGAAGACATAACTCTGTTTCGCCATCAGAGCATGAGATTGGCTTTGTTTTTTTCTACTTCTTTCTTGTGTTGTTTATAAGTACAGAGTTGTGTGAAGAAGATGAAATTAAAAAAGCTTTGAGAATCTCTTGAAAAAATTAGGGGAGAAAAAGAAGGAAGAAGCTGACTGTACTTTACATGCAAGTGACTAAGTAAGAAAAAAGATGTTTGCTTTGCTATGAAGTCTTTTTGAGATTTGGCCTGTGACTAATCTCATCTTCTTTCTTTTCTTTATATATTTGTGTGCAAAGATATAATCTTTTGCCTTATGTTAGCCAGAAGAAAAGAAAGATAAAAACCCATTTTTGTCAGATCCGTTTCAGACATAAGCATATGCATAAAGTTCTCCAAAGTGTTTTCAAGAAAGAAGCTGCAAATTGGTATTTTTATTTTTCTTATCCAAAAAGGAGAAAAGGAAAAGACTGGTGTGCTGCAGATTAAAAGATCATGAATTTTATTAATACAATCACAATGGATTGATCTTTTGCTTAGCTCAGCAAAACCCACAAAGATTTAAAGAAACCTCACAAAGCGGAAAGATTTTGAAAAAACAAAAAAGCAGAGAACATAAAGCTTTGTTAGCTGCTTAATTGGATTAGTTTATTGGCCTAATTTAAAGCAAATTTCTCACTTTATCATCTACGCGGTTTGAATATTGTTCTTCCCTCACTACAAGAATAAAATGTAACAACTTTTGTTCTCGAGATAAGAAGATCTATTCATATGCAAGTAGGGACAACCCATGTGGAATTGGTAGATCTTGATACTTTCTTCTAAAAAGAATTCATGGTTTCAAAAGTATATGCATGCATAGGCAAAAGCTACCATTAAACTATTGTCACATACAAAAAATAATTACCATATCAGTTCTTGCATACATTTGAAGAGATCAAGATTGGTATATAGATCATACCATGAAGCAAGAGCTAATACTGTTGATTTAAGTGGCTAGGCAAACAATATACACATGAAAGAGAGAGGGAGCTTCAGGATAATCACTTATGGGGTTTACTATATTCTTCATGATGTTTGGCCCATCAACATATCTGAGAAGAAAGGGTCTGAAACAGCCTCTTTAGCTGATTCATACTTCTCCATCCGCTTCTTTAGTGACCGTAGTTCTCTTTCGTTTTTTTGAAGACCGTTCCTAAAACCGTCACACAAGGAAAGGAATATCAACAGGCTTTTCTAAGTTGTGGTAACTAATAATCAGATATGTATCCTGCAAACTTACAAATGACTTCTTGGTAAGTAAGATATCCACGAGATAAATTAGCCACAGAACATTTGTTCGAGCGAAACTGTTGTTAGATAGAAGACGAAACAAAACATGGTGATTATAAAAATTAGCAAATCATTTAGGCGCAGAGATCTCCAAATTTACGGTTTATAAACTAATAGGAACTTACCTTCCTTCCCAGTAATCTTCAGTGACTGCCTTCATTTTTCTGTAAGTTTCTGCCTGCATGATGACATTATGAAAGCTTAAATATATATTTGATCTTCATAGCTCCTGGAATAACTGAGGCTTAATTAAGTTTCGTTACTTGTTTATCTCCTTTTGGTCCTTTGAAAAGGTATGGATCAGAAGTAAGGTCCAGAAAGAGTATCTTTTCACCTGTGCACATTAGTACCATGAATTGGTAGTTAAGTATTAGATCAGACCTCATGGTTTACATTATATCGCAGTATTGCGAACCATCACCTGTATTGATTCTTGAAAGAGTAAAGTCAATTATGGATATCTGTACTCCAAAAGTTTTGATAGAAATTTGTTTCCCCTCGAGAATAAAAGGCAGCGTACACGAGTTATTCCGACTAAGAAGAATGTTTCCCCTGAAATGAGAAAATAAAACAAGAAGTTCAAGCGAGAGAAAACTAACACTAGTAAGTAGCAAACTACCAAATCAAACACTAAACTTACCAATGCAGGTCCCTGTGCTCGAACTCAAAAGCAGCTTCAGCAACAGCCAGGCCAGCCGTGACCTTATATGTGAATCACATGCAATTAACTGAAAAAATATTATTTGCGCAGTTTCTGTTACAGCAAATGGAGGCTATAACTTACCTGAACCAATAAGCTCCGTGCTTCATCAAAGTTCAAAAGAACAAAGCTTTCAAGGTCTTTGCCACCATGTTCCAGAACAAACATGACATAACACTGGAAGCAAACACCACACAGAAAATGAATATTGCTTCTACAGATTATACAGCGTCCTACATAAACAGACATTTTTGAAATCTTATGGAGTGAAAAAAAATCTTACTTGTTTTTCCGGGAAATCTGGGTGATCATTCTCAGAGCCATGTAAATCATCCCATTCTTCCCATGCTTTTATCAGTATAGGGTCATAGGGACCTTGACATACTTTTATACTGCAACAAAATCATGAGAAAAGGTTTGTGAAAGATGATGCACATAAGTTTGGTAAAAGTTTACACAGAACCGACAAACATCTCCAGCTTATTATTGTTCCTGAGAAGACTTACTCTTGAGTTTTTATGAACGCTGGGCACGAATTCTGAGCTTCAGTCTCAAATTCTCTTAGTTGATTAAGAGTCCATGAGAGTATCACTTCCTCATGTAGTTCGTCAGCTCTCTGCAACAAATGAACATATACTGAGATATTATTTATCATATTTCATTGATATGCTGTAAGTATTTGCATAACATTAATCATAATTCGTCCAAAAAACATATATGGTGTGAGAATATGCATGCCTTTCCTTAAGCATCGATACTTTTTTTAAGAAATGATAAGCTTACTTAAATCATAAACACTGTGTTCTTCTCTAAATAAAATTTAACCTAAACTTGCCCTTGCTGGCCTTCTCCAATATTTTCTTTCATGTTAAAAGGATCAATTTACGGTTTTACCAACTAGAAGTTGTAGTCTCAAACCATCATGGAGAAACATAGAAGCGAGTTAAGAAAAGTACCTTCTGTACTTCCCCATTGACCCTGAAGTCTCCATCAATTGGAACTATTTTACAGACACTAGAACCAGTCCGAAAAGCCTCCCCATACGTACCTTCACCAATCTTGACAATGCTATCTGGTTCACTGCAATATTTGAGTCATAGTTAAACTTAATGAAATAAGAACACTACATCACATTTCTAACCAGGGCGTACCGAAGTGTCAACAAAATGCACAACATTCCTAAGATAACAGACCAAAAGCACTAGACAAACACCCAAGACTAGAACATAAAGTTCATCTCCTAGGTCCATACCAGAATTTAGAGAGTGCTTCCATGAAGTTTGATGGTTGCATCTGTCCACATGCCGACAATAGATCAAGAAATGACTTATCAAAATCTAGATGAGTGGAGATGGGATCA